>NC_069508.1:175512322-175679822 GCF_027579735.1 Bombina bombina
AGTCAGGGTTTTGTTAGATTTCAGAAATTCAAGATTCCGATGGTCAGTATATATCAGAATAGGGTGTTGTGTTCCTTCCAGAAGATGTCTCCAGAACTCCAGGGCGGATTTGATAGCAAGAAGCTCCTTATCACCAATACCATAATTCATTTCTGCAGAGGTCATTACTCTGGAGTAGTAAGATATTGGGTGAAGAGGTTCTGTTGGAGACTTTCTTTGAGAAAGGATTGCCCCAAGGGCATACTCGGAAGCATCAACCTCCAGGGTGTATTGACAACTGGGATCTGGGAACTGTAGAATCGGAGCTGTAATAAATTTCTGTTTCAGACTAATGAAAGAATCTTCTGCTGACTGATTCCAAACAAATTTTATATGTTTACGTGTTAAGTAAGTCAAGGGTTGAACAATATGTGAAAACCCTTTAATGAATTTGCGATAAAAGTTCGCAAACCCTAAGAATCTCTGGATTTCTTTCTTATTACGGGGAGCAGGCCAATTGGTTATAGCATCCACCTTGTTAGATTCCATGGAGATACCTAGAGGGGATATGTTGTATCCTAAAAAGGAAATTGTATCTGTATTGAATATACACTTTTCCAGCTTAGCAAAAAGACGATGAGCTCTTAATCGTAGTAAAACCTGCTTTACATGTGACACATGTTTTTCATATGATTCCGAGAATATAAGAATGTCGTCCAGATAGATGACAATACATACATCTAAGAGATCATGAAACACATCATTTATGAAACACTGAAACGTCGCCGGTGCGTTGCATAAACCAAACGGCATTACAGTGTATTCATAAAGGCCGTAACGTGTACGGAAGGCTGTTAACCACTCATCCCCTGCTCTCATCCTAATCAAATTGTAGGCACCTCTAAGATCCAATTTTGTATAAATTACAGCACCACGTAACCGTTCAATTAGTTCAGGAATGAGAGGCAGGGGGTATCTGTTTTTCTTTGTACATTTGTTAAGTTGCCTATAGTCAATGATTGGACGGAGACTACCATCCTTATTCTTAACAAAAAACATAGAAGCTCCAAATGAGGATGTGGAGGGTCTAATGAAGCCTTTTTTTAAGTTATCATCCAAATAATTTTTTAAATGAGCTAATTCTGGCTCTGAAAGAGGATATATATGTCCTATAGGTATGGTACTGTTTGGTATGAGATCAATAGGACAATCATACGTCCTGTGTGGTGGTAGTGTGTCTGCCTCAACCTTATCAAAAACGTCACTAAATTCTTTGTAACATTCAGGTAGGGCATTGACAGATAAATGGTATAAAGAGTGTTTGGTAAAACATGAATGTTTACAAAATGCTGAATCAAAGATCACAGACCCCTCACACCATGAAATAGTGGGGTTGTGTCTTATTAACCAGTTCAAACCAAGTATCATAGGATATACTGAAGTGGGAAGTACATCAAAAGACAATTGCTCAATATGACCAGACTTAGTTATTACAGTAATAGGAATGGTGTGATGTGTTATTGGACCTGAACTGAATAGTGAGCCATCAACCAAACGTATAGCAAGTGAAACACTCTTTTTTATTAGTGGGATCTTATTTTTAACAACAAAAGAAATATCTACAAAATTCCCAGATGCGCCAGAGTCAACTACGGCCTGTACGTCTATCTTCCGGTGATGCCACTGTAGGGAGAGAGGAAGGGACAAATGAGAAGTGAAATCATGTACCATATTGATTATATGATAACTAGGAGGTGTCTTACCCTTCTTTTGGCGAAGAAGTATTGGACAATCCTTAACAGTGTGATCTTTATCAGCACAGTATAAACAAAGGTTCAATAATTTGCGCCTAGCTTTTTCTTCTGGTTTTAGAGGACCACGAATCACTGCTACATCCATAGGTTCATCAAGGGACCTTGCTGGCAAGGTTGAAGGCGTAGCATGATAAGTGGGTAGTTTTCTGTAACTTGCATCACTGAAGGATCTTTCAGATTTTCTTTCCCTTAATCTTCGGTCTATACCAATGCTAAGTGTCATGAGGGCTTCTAAATCATCAGGAATGATACCACGTGCAAGCTCATCTTTTATTGCTTCACTGAGACCTAATCGGTATTGATTCCTTAAGGCTGGAGTGTTCCACTGAGTGTCCGGTGCCCAACGTTTGAAATCTGTGATATATTCTTCCACGACTCTCTTCCCTTGACGTAAGGACCTAATAGCTGTTTCTGCTGTGTTCTGTTTATTGTGATCCTCATAAAGCAGAGACATGGCAGAAAAAAATGCATCGAGAGAATTTAAGATGGGATCATCCTTTTCATAATAGGTATTAGCCCAAGACCTGGCCTCACCACGTAAGAATGAGATAACAGTTAATACCCTGACCCTATCTGTTGGATATGATTTAGGTTTCAGAGTAAACATCAGTGTACAAGAGTTCTTAAAATCCCTGAAAAAAGCTCTCTCCCCAGAGAATTTTTCAGGAGGGCTAATTAAAGGTTCAGCTGAATTTTCAACTACAGGAGGTTTACTGGCAAGCTGCTCATTTATGAATTTTCTGATGTTTTGGTTCTCCAATTGTATCTCCCTTAGTCCCTGTATCATGTGATCGATACTTTGAGCTAGGGAGCCAACCCTATTGTAAAGCTCTGTTATATCCATTAAACAAAGTACTAGTTATCTTTATAGGCTTGGTAATATGTAATGTTTTAGTATGAACTAGTACCCTTGTTTATGCAGGACCACTCAGTCTCACACCTTACCTCGGGTTCACTAAGATCTAACTTGTGTGAACCCTGTTATGCTCATAGATCTGAGGGTCACTACTGTAGGATACAGAGTGAAGATGGTATACCAAAAGGAGTTGGATATGAGCTAAACAGTAATATAGTATGGTAATGTAGGATAACTCAGAATCCAAAGTTTAGGGAGAAGCTTATTCACATCCAAATTAGTTGTAGACTCGCATCACACACATATAAAATATTTACATAACTTGCACAGGCACACACACACACTTTAGATAGAGTTGTGCAGGGTAGCTTCGTTGGTTATTTACAACCAGATAAGAGATATGCAGTTTGAGAGTAGTTGTTGGGTTAAAGTCAGTTTAAGCACATAAAGTTCATCAGAGGTTAATGCAAATGGAGCAGTGCTATTTAGGCAAATGATAGATACGGCAAAAGACACTGTGCAAGTCAATATAGTGAATCACAAGCGGAATAGTTCATGTAACAGCAAGTGCATGAGATAAACTGGTTAATAGCTTAGTATGGCAGGTAAACTTGATTACTTGATTATTTGAGGCAAGCAGTAGCAAATGACATGAAAGGCAAGATATCCTTATTTGTAAATTGGTAATACAGACCGGTAATCCTGATGATAATACATACAAACCGACTTCCCAAATAGTATCCTCAGAGTGAAGCAGAAGCGGAGTTACCGGAGAAGAAATGCACACAGCGTGTGCCGAGATTCAGTGAGAGTGTGTGGCGGCTGCGGTTTCACCTAGTGACGTCACACGCCAACGGACCAGCATGCGAGTAAGCAGGAAGCAAGCAGCGAGAGAGACAGGAACAAAGTTGTGGAGCTGCAAAACCACAAGACTTGAGTAACAGGAACTAGCATCAGTAGCAGGAAATCCCAACTTAGACAGGAGGGAATAGCTGGGTGCGAAGTGTTCAGGAACAGTGGGTGACTGAACAAATTACCAAGCAACGTTCAACAGTAGGTGGAGCCTTAAATAGCAGTATGATAATTAGTAGTTAAAGGTACAGAATGGTAAAATCCTGACACCTCCAGATGGGCAGAAGTCTTCCTCCAGGCAGCATCTTCTATCTTCATCCATCTGGTGCGGAGCGGCTCCATCTTCAAGACATCCGACGCAGAGCATCCTCTTCTTTCGACGTCTTCTTGCTGAATGAATGTTCCTTTAAATTACGTCATCCAAGATGGCATCCCTTGAATTCTGATTAGCTGATAGAATTCTATCAGCCAATCGGAATTAAGGTAGGAAAAATCCTATTGGCTGATGCCAATCGGCCCAGTTGGGTGAAGACGTTTCAAGGTAGGGTGATCTTCAAGGGGTTAGTGTTAGGTTTTTTAAAGGGGGATTGGGTGGGTTTTAGAGTAGGGTTGGTTGGGTGGGTGGTGGCTTTTAATGTTGGGGGGGTTGTAATTTATTTTTACAAGTGAAAGAGCTGATTACTTTGGGGCAATGCCCCGCAAAAGGCCCTTTTAAGGGCTATTTGTAATTTAGTGTAGGGTAGGGCTTTTTTTTATTTTGGGGGGCTTTTTTATTTTGTTAGGGGGATTAGATTAGGTGTAATTAGTTTAAAAATCTTGTAATTATTTTATTATTTTCTGTAATTTAGTGTTTTTTGTACTTTAGATAATTTTTTTTAATTGTATTTAATTGTAGTTAGTTTAGGGAATTAATTTAATTATAGTGTAGTGTTAGGTGTAATTGTAACGTAGGTTAGGTTTTATTTTACAAGTATATTTGTCTTTATTTTAACTAGGAAGTTATTAAATAGTTAATAACGATTTAATAACTATTGTACCTAGTTAAAATAAATACAAAGTTACCTGTAAAAAAATATAAACCCTAAGATAGCTACATTGTAACTATTATTTATATTGTAGCTAGCTTAGGGTTTATTTTACAGGTAAGTATTTAGTTTTAAATAGGAATAATTTAGTTAATGATAGTAATATTTATTTAGATATATTTAAATTATATTTAAGTTAGGGGGTGTTAGGGTTAGACTTAGGTTTAGTGGTTAATACATTTAATATAGTGTCGACGACGTTGGGGGCGGTAGATTAGGGGTTAATAAATGTAGGTAGGTGGCGGCGGTGTAGGGGGGCAGATTAGGGGTTAATAAATATAATGTAGGTGGCGGCGGTGTAGGGGGGCAGATTAGGGGTTAATAAATATAATGTAGGTGACGGCGGTGTAGGGGGTGGCAGATAAGGGGTTAATAAGTATAATGTAGGTGGCGGTGGGCTCCGGGAGCGGCGGTTTAGGGGTTAATAAGTTTATTTAGTTGCTTAGGGTCCGGGAGCGGCGGGATAGGGGTTAATAACTTTTATTTAGGTGTCGGCGGTGTCGGGACGGAAGATTAGGGGTTAATAATTATAAAGTAGGTGGTGACGGTGTAGGGGGGGCAAATTAGGGGTGTTTAGACTTGGGGTACATGTTAGGGTGTTAGGTGTAAACATTCCCATAGGAATCAATGGGATATCGGGAAGCAGCGGACATAAACTTTTGCTGCTTTCCGACTCCCATTGATTTCTATGGCATCTGCCCCCTCCAGGGCGGATGATTTAAAACCAGGTACGCTGGCCAGAATAGTGCCGAGCGTACCTGGTGGATATTTGATAACTAGCAAAAGTAGTCAGATTGTGCCGAACTTGCGTTCAGAACATCTGTAGTGATGTAAGCATCGATCTGTGTCGGACTGAGTCCGGCGGATCGTATGTTACATCACTAAATTCTACTTTTGCCGGTTTGTAGGGTTTGATAACTAAGGCGAATCAGGCTCGCCACAAATACGCTGTGGAATTGCAGCGTATTTGCGGTTGACGGCATGATAAATAGATGCCATTGTCTTTTTATCATGCATTTGTTGATTATGCCGCATGGTGGCTAAACCAGTTACAAGACTTGGAAGTCTGGTTTAATTTCAGTGAGTTATCCTTGTGCTATTGTTGCCAAGTAAGTATATAGGACAATGCAGGAGGGAGTTAGATAAAATAAAGCTTATATGTCCTGTGGAATGCTAACACTTCCAAAGTTTTGTAACTCATTAAAGGGACAGTATACAACAATTTTCATATAACTGCATGTAATAGACACTACTATAAAAAATAATATGCACAGATGCTGATCTAAAAATACAGTATAAAACTGTTTAAAAACTTACTTAGAAGCTCTCAGTTTAGTATTTTTGATTAGGTTGACTGGAACACTCAGGGAAAGCAGACACTCCCCCCTTCCCCTTCCTCTACATATGAAAAGACCCTTTACACAAACAGGAGCAAGCTGGAGTAGGTATATATACATCAGTACACTCCTAAAGCTTTGGGGCTTGGTTAGGAGTCTGAAAATCAGCACAATGTTATTTTAAAATAAACAAATCTATACATTAAAAAAACAAACCTATATGGGCTATATAAATAGATCATCTACAAAACATTTATGCAAAGAAAAATCTAGTGTATAATGTCCCTTTAAGGGGCATTTCATGTATTTATCAGTAGGAAAAGATAAATACAATGCAATATAGAAAACACAAGTTTTATTGAGCCCAGGTGGCATATTTTTTATATTTTGTATAGTAGTGTTTTTAGGAATATGACATTAATGATTTTGAATTGAATGCAAGGTAAATTGGGTCTTGTTGGTGCATTGGCAAAAAATACATAGCTCTTCAGCACAAGGCAAACCCAAGTTTTCAAGTTTTCCTGATAAGGTTGGATTGAATATAATTGTATTTATTTATTTTTACCATGAAATAAGTACATTAAACAATAATAAATAGGGGAGATACCCCTTACTTCAATAAGAAGGATCACAAAAAAAAATCTGTAGCAAACCCAGAGCCTCCAAGCACGACATCAAATGATTAATAAAATAGTTCAATACACTTTCAAAAATACTTTATACAGAATTACTATCAATTATAAAATCAGATGATTTGAAAATGCTAAATAATTCATCAACATTATTTTCTTAATATCTGGTAACACCAACGTTTTAATAATCTTACATTTTTACCAAGTATTTCGATTTCAAATGCTCCTAAATCATCCTGTTTTCTAAAATATTAAATAGTAGGTTAGGAATTTAATCCCCCCCCCCCATTTTTAATATGTTGCAAATACAATCAGACTATGGGTGCGTACAGTATAACTGATTTGAAGGCATCACATATTTAAATGTATAAAGGGTTTGCCTTGACATTGGCCGCTTTTCTAACGTACTCCTGCCAAAATACAGTGCTAAAACCTCTTTTCATATCAGCATGAGGATAGCAGCTAACAGTTTTCTCCAATCTGTATATTATAGATGATTTTATTTTGTGACTGTAGTTCCAGTGAAATCACCAGATACACAACTAAATAACAATTTAGTTCTTGTATAAAATTAACTTTGTTCTTTTGGTATTCTTTGTTGAATCATACTTAGGTAGGCTCAGGAGCAGCAATGCACTGTTAGGAGCTAGCAGCTGCTAGGTGATTACACACGTATGCATTTTGTCATTGACTCAACAGGTGAGAGCTCAGCTAGCTCCCAGTAGTGGATTGATGCTCTGGAGCTGCAGTGGTTAAACACACATAGCTATATATATGTGTGTGTGTGTGTACATATGTATTTATATGTGTAAATATGTATTTACATACATATATACAGTACAGATATAAACACATATATACTGTATATATTTGTATACATATAGACTTATATAAAGTGCATTGGATCCCTTTTCTGTCAAGTAGATGAGAACATGTAAAAGCATATTTATGCAATATTCATCCTATAATATAAAAGGTCAAGTGTGTTTGTCCAAAGCTTTCATGTGCAGTAGAGACAGCACGAGGACAAACACACCTGGCCTTAGAGTCCCTACCTGATCTGCGGTGTGGGCAGAAGGGGGCATGGCCAGGTGTGAAGGGGGCGTGATCGGGACACAAAGGGGGCTTGGCCAGATGTGAAGGGGCGGGGCCAGTGGAGGTCGTGCCATCAAGATAGAGGGGAGAGAGATGGAAAGGGGGAGAGAACAAAAGAGATGGGAAAGAGTTAAAGATAGGATAAGAGAGGGTAAAGAGCAAGAGAGGGGGGAGAGAGAGCAAAATAGATGGGGAGAGAGAAAATAAGAGGGGGAAAGAGAGAGCAAAAGAGAGGGGAAGAGAGAGAGCAAAAGAAAAGGGGAGAGAGAGGAGGAGGAGAGAGAGAAGGGGGACATAGAGAGAAGGGGGGAGATAGAGAGGGGAGAGAGAGAGATGAGAGAGAGAGAGAGGGGAGAGAGAGAGGGGAGAGAGAGAGGGGAGAGAGAGAGGAAAGAGAGAGGGGGAGAGAGAGAGAGGGGGGAGAGAGAGAGAGAGAGGGAAAGGGGGGGAGAGAGAGGGAAAGGGGGGGAGAGAGAGCGCAAAAGAGAGGGGGAGAGAGAGCGCAAATGAGAGGGGGAGAGAGCGCAAATGAGAGGGGGGAGAGAATGCAAATGAGAGGGGGGAGAGAGCGCAAAAGAGAGGGGGGAGAGAGAGATTCGGAGGAGAGAGAGAGAGGGGGGGAGAGAGATAGGGGGGAGAGAGAGAGAGGGGGGAGAGAGAGAGGGGGGAGAGAGATTGAAGGGGGAGAGAGAGAGCGCAAAAGAGAGGGGGGAGAGAGCGCACAAAAGAGAGGGGGGGAGAGAGTGCAAAAGAGAGGGGGGGAGAGAGTGAATAAGAGAAGGGGGAGAGAGAGCGCAAAAGAGAGGGGAGAGACAGCGCGCAAAAGAGAGGGGGAGAGAGAGCGCAAAAGAGAGGGGGGAGAGAGAGAGCGCAAAAGAGAGGGGGAGAGAACTCAAAAGAGAGGGGGAGGGAGAGAGCGCAAGGGGTGGGATTGCTGTACTGCAAAAAATGGCCCGGGTGAACGGGCTTTAGGACTAGTATTTAATAAAGTGTTATACTGTGTATTTACTGTTACTATTTCACATTCCAACGTTCTGCACATAGCATAAAAATATTTATAAATAGATATTCCTATATATTTCTGTATCTATCTATATATATGTATGTATATATATATATATAGGTATAGATATATATTGTACCAAAATACCATCATATATATATAAATATGTATTTATGAATAAATAGAACATATTCTGCTATGTGAAGAACATTTGAATGTGAAATATTTATATCATGTCGGGTTAGCACACTTAAGAATATGCATTCAGGTTTGTGTGCGAGTGTGCTGTTTTCCCATTGACTTCTATTGGGTAATAGGTTATCGTGCACGCAATATTTAACGTTTGGCTTTTTGCATGCATCAGGTTAGCGCGAGCGATAACTTTTTATTTTCAACTCATAATACGAGCGCAACTGACGGACGCAAAAAGTTTACTTCTAGCATTAAATAGTGCTCCACTTGTAATCTGGCCCTTTATTATTTGACTATTGCTTGATTATAACTCTGTGTTTGATCCCTGCAAAAGGATTAAACACATAGTTAAAGTCAGTATTCCTCTCCTTTTGTTTGTTTGTCAATTTAACCACTGCAGCGATTGTACCCTCACAAATGCAACCTACCCTATTGTACTTGTTAGCGAATGTATTGTAATGTATTTTACTTTGTATAGCGCTGCAAAATCTGTTGACATTTCATAAGTAACCATTGTTATTATTATTATTAATAACAATAATAATAATAAAAAAGCTCCAGAGCAGCAACTATTGGGAGCTAGCTGAGCACATCTAGTGAGCCAATGACAAGAAACAAATATGTGTAGCCACCAATCACCAAGTAGCTCCTAGAAAAGCATTGCTGCTACTGAGGATATGTACATATGTTTATCAACAAAAGATACCAAGATAACAAGGAAAATTGATATTAGAATCATGAACATTTAAAGGGACGTGAAACCCAAACTTTTTCTTTCATGATTCAGATGGAGAATACAATTTTAAACAACATTCCAATTTGCTTCATTCTTTAGATATCCTTTGTTGAACACATAGCAATGCACATGGATGAGCCAATCACACTAGACAGCTATGTGCAGCCACCAATCAGCAGCTACTGGGCCTATTTAGATATGCTTTTCAACAAAGGATATAAAAATTAAGCAAATTAGTTAATATAAGTAAATTGGAAAGTTGCATGCTGTTTCTAAATCAAGAAAGAAAAAAAATTGGGTTTCATATCTCTTTCATTTTGACTTTCCTATCCCTTTAAAGCCTATTAATTGCTACATTTTTAATGCATATTTTAATAAGGATTTCTGCTTCATACTTTTAATACAATTTTGAAATTGCTTTTTTTTTCTTGAATACTATATTGTAATGTAATGTATGTCTTTTTGTCACATGTAGAAATGTGGGGAGCCCTCTTAGCAAAATTCACAGCTCTCCGGATAAAATCTCTCTTTCCAAAATCCTGTGAAGGACCTTATCTTACTTGCAGATCTTTTTAGGTAATTTTGCCTGAGCAAAAAGCTTTAGAAAATCTGAATCTGATACTCAACTAAAATGAGGCTTTTTGTTTTTTTCTTACCCTAAGGTAAGAGTTTAACATGATCATTTGAAATGAAAGAGTTAATACTGGATCAGAGCACTTCTTCAGATATATTATTCCTCTTGGCACCTTGACCTCCCTGGTTAAAAGGCTGAGATTTTTTTTTTCTTCGAATGAGAGAATTGAATTGGTCCAGATAGACTCAGCAGGGGAGCGAAAACCAATATAGTCTTATGGCCTTGACATGTTGAGAACCCAATGAAGTCAACTACCTATCTAATACAGGATAATAATACTCAATCTGTTGAAATGTGTGTAAGACAATGTGATTAACATAGGATGACAATTCAGAAGTCCCATTACTATTAGCCCCAGTAATGGAAAGAAAACGACTGGTACCTTTTTGTGTGCGTGGAAAGTGTCTGTGACACATTAGCATTTTAGTGATGCAGTAACGTATCTGACTGTACGGCACACAGGCTTTTTGTTTATTAAATTGTTCTGGGTACGAGACAAGTTTTTATGCACATGCAATTGATCGGAATCAGTGATGAAAGTTATCATTAGGAAGGCTATCTGCTACATTTACTAGGCGACTGGTGTAATATTGCAAATAAAAAAGTTCTTTAAATGTATAAAGAAACACAATACAATTGATGGAAGACTTCATCTCCAACAGCCCATCTGTGCTTTATTTGATCTATAATCTAGATTTATAGACTGACGCTATCTTCATGGTAAATCATGTTACACCACCTAATTAGTTTAGTTTTTACCATCAGTACTGACAGACTGATCTGTAAACATATTCACCTTAAAGGGACAGTCTACTCCAGAATTTTTAGTGTTTAAAAAGATAGATAATCCTTTTATTACCCATTCCCCAGTATTCATAATTAACACGGTTCTATTAATAAATTTTTACCTCTGTAATTACCTTGTATCTAAGCCTCTGCAGTCTGCCTCCTTATTTCAGCGCTATTTACAGACTTGCATTTTAGACAGTCAGTGCTGACTCTTAAAAAACTCATCAGGAGTGAGCTATTGTCAGTACAATATCCAAAGTCCTGAAGTTAACTTGCGTCCGCTTTCTCTCACGCACATACAATTTACTTTCAACTTGTTGAAAAAGTAAACACACATAGGGGTCGAATTGCCCCCGTTTCTGCGCGACCCTCCAGGCTCGCTTGAAACAGCAGTTATACTGGTTTGCCTGCTCTGACACTGTGGACATTAATCCGCCCGATCCTATATGATTGGGCTGATTGACACCCCCTGCAGGGGGCGGCATTGCACAAGCAATTCACAAGAACTGCTTGTGCAATGATAAATGCCGACAGTGTATGCTGTCAGCATTTGTTGGTGTACGGCAGACAAGATACGCTACATCGTATCATGTCTGTCCGCACTTTAATAAATCGGCCCCATAGCCTTCACTAGTGGAAGCTAGCTGCTGATTGGTGCCTGTATACATTTGTCTCTTGTGATTGGCTGACTAGATGTGCTCACCTAGCTCTCAATAGTGCATTGCTGCCTCTTCAGCAAAGGATATAAAGGGAGTGAAGCAGATTTGATAATAAAAGTAAATTGCATAGTTGCTTAAAATTGTATGTTCTATCTGAATTCTGAAGAAAAAAATGGTTTCATGAACCTCTAACCTTTTTTTATGTAAATGTATTTTATCTTTAACTGCTACTCTTATACACACGATAGAAACATTTTGAGTATAATGTACCTTTAACAATTCAACAGCGTTTTTACGATCATATAGAAAACACTTTTTCAAGCAGTTTTGCACAGGATTTTTGGACATTCTAAAGCTTCCTCTTTGTTGTAACCATTTGCCTCTTGCTACATCCTTCCACTGTAAAGGATACCAGCATCATTAAAGGGATATTAAACCAAAAAAAATATTTCTTGATTCAGATAGATCATGCAGTTTTAAGCAACTTTCTAATTTACTCCTATTATCAATTTTTCTTCGTTCTCTTGGTATCTTAATTTGAAAAAAGCAGTAATGTAAGCTTAGGAGCCGGACCATTCTTTTTGTTCAGCACCTGGGTAGCGCTTGCTGATTGGTGGCTACATTTAGGGCTGTCTCCTAAATGGGCCGGCTCCTAAGCTACATATCTGCTTTTTAAATAAAGATACCAAGAGAAGGAAGAAAAAATGATAATAGGAGTAAATTAGAAAGTTGCTTAAAACTGCATTCTCTGTCTGAATCACGAAAGAAAAAAAAATTGGGTTTTATATCCCTTTAAAATGCTTTCAAAACATTACAGGGCAAACAAATTAAATCTAAAATAAATAACCTTTCTCTATGAAACAATCTTTACTAACATTTGCAAAAGAGAAAACCTAATAAAAAATAAAAACAAGTTAACCTCATCAGTTTTTAAAAGCTGAGAATCAATCTAGACAAGCTACCTCGTGGTCTTTATGCATACCACATGCTGGGCATAAGTGTAGGTGAAAAATGGCGACTATGCACCTACAAACAGCCTCTCCAGACACCTTTCGTTTTATTATGCGACACTACGTTAATGTAACCGAAGAGAAATGTAGATGTTTCACAATTACAAACATTTACATTAACCCTTTTGGAAGCACATTTCCTAAGTGTTGCAGGGGCAGTATTGTTTTTTTTACACATTGCTAGTGGTTTCTGTTTGCCATGTCATGTGCAAAATATCATCGGTTTGCACCTCACGCCATGTAATTGGCACTAGCACCCACAAACAAAATGCTGTGAAACAGGTGATGCGGTGCTCAATGGGTTTTGAACCTAATATCATGTTTACAATTAGCCACCTCTGCAAACTTCTAATGAGTCTATTAATCTAAGACATTCAAAGAACGTCCACAGCACTCCAAGATTACATATAGAAATTAATTGTGATGAATAAAAAAGTGACGTTTCGGGGTCACAGCCCCTTAATCATGCTTGATACATTGTATATACTTTTAAACCTTTTGTTTGGCGCCAATGGCCCTCTGGTAGATTACACACTCTATCTAGTGGTAGTTCTGTGGAATTACATCATTACAAATTTCTTCTATTTACAAAATAATACATTCAGTTATATATTTAATACATATAATGAACAGAGCTGCATTGTGCCTTGGTAACATTATACTTTATATGCAACAAAGGAAGCACAAAAATTGAAACTGAACAATCTATTATACAGGATTACTAGACCAACCATTAAAAGAAACTGGTGAGATCATAATCTTTATTAGGGCCGTTTGGGGCCAGGGTCTCAAGTTTGTGTATCTACCACATTTTTTTTTGTTTTAATAGTTTCTCCCTGTCCATACCATTCCTGGTAGACCTTATGTGGTCAATGACCTGCCACCTTAATTGGCTCATGCCATGGCCTTTTTACAGGAAATGTTTGGACAGGGGAGCCTCCAGGTTTTTGCACCTGATATTTGAGCAGTGTTGGCTCTATCTATCTCTCACTTTGGGAGTATTCCCCCCCAAATACACCATGGAACATGGACATTTTATTAAATAAACCACAAACGAGGATTCACAGGTATAATACCCATTAATATTATATTTCTTCCCACTGTGTGGATGGTAACAATTAGCCCCTCTTATAATGGAGCTCCATTATAAGAGGGACTAATTTTTACCATCCACACATCGGGAAGAAATATAATATTAATGGGTATTAATGGGTATTATACCTGTGAAACCTCGTTTGTGGTTTATTTAATAAAATGTCCATGTTCCATGGTGTATTTGGGGGAGACTACTCGCAAAGTGAAAGATAGATAGAGCCAATACCACTCAAATATCAGATGCAAAAACCTGGAGGCTCGCCTGTCCAAACATTTCCTGGAAAGAAGCCATGGCATAAGTTAGTTCATGTGGTAGGTCATTGACCACATAAGGCCTACCAGGAATAGTATTGACAGGGAGAAACAAAAAGAAATGTGGTGGATACACAAACCAAGGACATTAGGGAAAGTACTTGCTCCCAGCTTGGTTACTGGTACTGCGAGTGTCCCCTCAGGAGACTGGCTATCAAAGAAGGGGCTATACAAATGTGGTAGCAGGGATTGTTTAACTTGCCCTAACCTCATTAGGGGTACACACTTTTACTCAAGTGTAGATCATAAACAATATGTCATAGATTTCTATGCTAACTGCAAAACCAGATTTGTCATCTACCTTTTAACGTGTAATATCTGTAAAAGTCAATATGTAGGTAAAACCTCACGCGAAGTCAGAACCAGATTTGGGGAACATGTTAGAGACGTCAAAAACTATTCTAAGGACTCCGCAGTCGCTAGTCACTTTAATGGTTTACATTTCACCCATAAGGCCGACATGTCAGTCCAAATCATTGATATCGCTAAAATTCCAATTAGAGGAGGCAATAGGCAAAAAATCTTAGATAAGAAAGAAATATTTTGGATATTAAAGCTTAATACATGCCAACCACTAGGAATGAATAAAGCATGCGATATTAACTACTTTACGGATAACTGAAATGGCACTATGTAGTTATGAGACTATTAATCTATTATACATTTCCCTTACAAAATTAATATTGTGATATCCCTATAGTGTACAATACTAGTTGGTTAATACATATTTAAGAAAACTAGGACATCTCTTAGTTACTAGTATCCATACTTAGGTAATTGGTATATATTAATTTTTCATTATCATGTTTAGGTATCATATTATTCCACACACTGGCTCAGGTATGTCTGAATCTGAATCTGTATCTATATTTTTTGTAAGTAATCCCAATGTAAATTTGTTGTTGTTTTTATCTTGTCACTGTTTTTAATTATGATTTGCACACTAAGGGTTAATGGTTTTCCTTGCCCTTTAAAAAGGCACCACACACTAGGTGCTGCAGCCTATGAATAAGCGCCACTAGGGGGCGCGAAACGCGTCAGGCCTGTCTTTTTCACCCCCTGTCTTTGTGTCCAGCTTGATTGTGTATTATATACAATTTTTTAACATTTTTTCATTAAAGTTTTGTATTTTTTATCAATTATAGTTGCGCCTATTTGGTTATTGGAGTACCTGCCATTTTTTCCTCCTGTTCGTGTATATACAGCGATTTTGAGTTGATCGCTGGCTACGGCACTCTGCCAGACCATTCCATTGGAGCATTTCACCTACCAATACCGGTTCCGGACGCCGCTACACCGCGCTCACCCACTGTGTATGCTAGCAGCTCTTTGACTCAAACCACAGCGCTTGGCAAGCCGTCGGACCCCCGAAACAGACCAACACTTCAGTGTGGACAAGTCTTCTCAGCAATAACACAGTAAGTTTACACAAGAATTACCAATTGATTTTTTTGGGACTTTATGTGATGCTCATTTGGAGTATCGAGTGTTTACTATTATTGGGACTTTTGCTGGGACTCTTTGCTTATTGACATTAATTGTCTGTTGTACTAGAATTAGTACTTAAAGTTTGGTTTCAAGTTCACATACCGGTATAATCCTCTGAAGTTTATCTGGCATATTAAACCAATAGCGCAACTTTAAAATACACGTATTTTTCAAATAACATGGCTGACACAGACAGGGAGGGAGTGGAATACGATTCCAATAATGTAATACAGGATTCAGACACTAATACCAGTGAAGTGGAAACTATTGATATGTTTGATATGAACAACAGGGAAGATTTTTTCAATAAAATATTTTCTAAGGCTGAAAGTGATATTGAGGAGTCAAGCATAAGAACAAACTTTAAAGCCTTACAGAATACCTTGATCTCTGATTTGCGCCTGATGTGGGACATTATAGCTTTTAATAGATATTTAGAGGCAGACCGTATTCCAAGGGGACTCAGAATAAAGAAATATCCATCTTTTGAATTTGAAGACCCCCCTGACATGGAGGATTGGAACTCGGCACTCACAGAGTGTTCCCTTAAACTTATCAGGATCCTTATCAGAGTAAAAGAGAAAAAAAGAATGAAGTTAAAGGTTAAGGTTGAGAGCATCAAAGAGGATCTTAAACCGTTGGAAGCTAGTTCTAAGTTTTCTGAGCACAAAAAGAAAATGGATGAGACTTTGAAAAAATGTGATCAAGAGCAAGCCTCTAGAAAAGGAACAAAATTCGTGCGTGATAAGGAGGATTATGATCTGGATAAAGTATATAACTGGGCAGAGGTGCGCCAACAACAACGTGATAAAAGAAATAAGTCATGGAAAAACAGACAACAGTTCAAAAACATGCAGAAAGATAAAGACAAAGATCAAGTCAAGCTAGCTCCAAAATCCATACTTAAAAATAAAAATAAGAGTGCTAGGAAGGTGGCATTCAGTGCTTCAGAGGGAGAGTCCACGGATTCAGAAGCTAACACTTCAGCTATATCCTCTATTTCTTCTTACTGCACTTCTACTGCTTCTTCATCGTCTTCTCCTGCCTCTTCTCCTCCTTCCTCTCCTACTCCTCTTTCCTCATGTGCTTTTTTACAGGTGCAGACGGGGGAAGAAACGGAAGGACAACCGGTGACACGTTTGAAAATAAAGAAAAATGTAGAAAAAGGAAAAAACACAGAAGGAGGTGGCGTAAAGGAAGACAAAAGAAAGCACAAGATGAAGAAGGGGCAGAAGTAACACCCTCAATATCGTCACAAAAGTCTTTAGAACAAGGACTCAATGTTATTAATATCTCTAAATATGAGTTAAAGGACAGTGAAATTTCAGTGTTATCAAAAGGACTGGGTTTTGCTCCAACAAATAGGCTTTCATGCTTTAACACTCTTTTGGATGTAAACAAATTCATTCGTAAATTGTCCTTAAAAAGGTTTTTTGCCTTAACTGATAAGGGTACTGAAGAGCCACAAACTAAGATTGAGACATCAGATGTAGACAAAGTTTCCCCACATTTACAATTTGCTGATGCTTGCTCTGTAGCTACCTTGAATGAATTGTTCAATATGGGTGGCATTGACCAGGAGGACCATAAGGAGATACTGGATAGACCTTACAAGCATGGGTCTAGTTTTTATCCTACCAATTATAGAGGCCCTATGGTCAATGCTTTCCATAGGATGGTACAAGAAGATATACTTAAGCTGGAAGCTGATATGGACACTGGCGGCGATGCTGTCACCCATAATCTGAAATATCATGAACGTCTAGCAATTAAAACTCTTAAAAATAATGATGATATAGTCATCAGAAATTCGGATAAGGGTGGCAGCATCGTAGTCATGGATAAGTCCTACTATTTCGAGGAGGCACGGAGACAACTTTCAGACAGCAGTGTATATAGGTTGTTGCCTGACAACCCTGTCCATACTTTCAAAAAAGAAATGGGTAAACTTGTAGCAGATGGAGTGATTTTGGGGATCTTTAAAAATGAAGATGTGGCAACATTAATACCAGATTATCCAGTCACTCCGTTATTTCATCATGTCCCCAAAATTCACAAAAACAGGGATACCCCCCCGGGAAGGCCCATAGTTGCGGGCATAGGTTCTCTTTTAGAACCTCTAGGGGAATGGATTGACACAATATTACAACCTATAGCTCAAAGACAACTCAGCTATTTGAGGGACACATCACATCTGCTTACCACATTAAACACAATCCAATGGAAAGATAACTATAGTTGGATTACAGCTGACATAGTTTCATTATACACCAGTATACCACAGCACTTAGGCATAAGAGCAGTAAACTATTTTTTAAAAAGGGACACGGATCTGAGTGATCAAGAAATTGATTATATTTGTGAAACCTTACAATTTTTGCTTTCGCACAATTATTTTATGTTCGACAAAGAGTACTACTTACAAATCAGGGGGACCGCCATGGGGGCAAAATTTGCCCCAGCTTTTGCAAATATTTATGTGGCATGGTGGGAACTTACTTATATTTTTTCAACAAATAACCCTTGGATGGATGAAGTAGTGCTTTTTGTTCGTTACATAGACGATCTTTTGCTAATTGTTAATAATGATAAAAAAATTGTCATTTTGGATGATTTGCTGTCATATTTAAGTGATAATCTCATGGGTTTAAGATTTACAGGTGAAGTAAATGATAAACAGATTAACTATTTAGATCTTACTTTATTAATTAGTGATAATCAAATAGTAACTCAAACCTACAGAAAACCAGTGGCAGGCAACACAATCCTGCATGCGGCATCACAACACCCAGAACATGTAAAAAAAGCCATCCCAAGAGGGCAGTTTATTAGGCTACGCAGGAATACCCAAGATGATTCCATCTATGACAGACAGTCTTTAGAGCTAAAAGATAGACTTACTAAGAGAGGCTATAACCCAAGTAGGCTTGAACAATGCAGATTAGCATTTAAGGCTTATAATAAACAACCTATTACTGCACATAAGAAGAACCAAGTCACTAGTGATACTATAGTCTTCACAACAGAGTATTCAACAAATTATGATGCAGTGGTAAAGATTTTAAAGAAGCACTCCCATATCCTTTTGGGAGATGACATTCTCAAACCATTTGTAAATAATTTCAGGTACGTCCCTAAAAAACCAAGGACATTAGGGAAAGTACTTGCTCCCAGCTTGGTTACTGGTACTGCGAGTGTCCCCTCAGGAGACTGGCTATCAAAGAAGGGGCTATACAAATGTGGTAGCAGGGATTGTTTAACTTGCCCTAACCTCATTAGGGGTACACATTTTTACTCAAGTGTAGATAATAAACAATATGTCATAGATTTCTATGCTAACTGCAAAACCAGATTTGTCATCTACCTTTTAACGTGTAATATCTGTAAAAGTCAATATGTAGGTAAAACCTCACGCGAAGTCAGAACCAGATTTGGGGAACATGTTAGAGACGTCAAAAACTATTCTAAGGACTCCGCAGTCGCTAGTCACTTTAATGGTTTACATTTCACCCATAAGGCCGACATGTCAGTCCAAATCATTGATATCGCTAAAATTCCAATTAGAGGAGGCAATAGGCAAAAAATCTTAGATAAGAAAGAAATATTTTGGATATTAAAGCTTAATACATGCCAACCACTAGGAATGAATAAAGCATGCGATATTAACTACTTTACGGATAACTGAAATGGCACTATGTAGTTATGAGACTATTAATCTATTATACATTTCCCTTACAAAATTAATATTGTGATATCCCTATAGTGTACAATACTAGTTGGTTAATACATATTTAAGAAAACTAGGACATCTCTTAGTTACTAGTATCCATACTTAGGTAATTGGTATATATTAATTTTTCATTATCATGTTTAGGTATCATATTATTCCACACACTGGCTCAGGTATGTCTGAATCTGAATCTGTATCTATATTTTTTGTAAGTAATCCCAATGTAAATTTGTTGTTGTTTTTATCTTGTCACTGTTTTTAATTATGATTTGCACACTAAGGGTTAATGGTTTTCCTTGCCCTTTAAAAAGGCACCACACACTAGGTGCTGCAGCCTATGAATAAGCGCCACTAGGGGGCGCGAAACGCGTCAGGCCTGTCTTTTTTCACCCCCTGTCTTTGTGTCCAGCTTGATTGTGTATTATATACAATTTTTTAACATTTTTTCATTAAAGTTTTGTATTTTTTATCAATTATAGTTGCGCCTATTTGGTTATTGGAGTACCTGCCATTTTTTCCTCCTGTACACAAACGTGAGACCCTGGCCTCAAGGGGCCTTAATAAAGATTATGATCTTATGATGATCAACATGCAATGACCAAGTGTGCATGCGCATGAAACGCGCCTGCGTTTGATCTTGTCCGCACAACTTATGTGCTCGTTTTAGTGTGCTGTTATCAGCTGTTAGGCTGCTATGATTTTACTTTTTTGACTAATACATTTGTGACTTTTTATTGAGGAGTTGGTATCTTTGCTATAGTACGCCTTCTTTTTGGATTCATACACAAACTTGAGACACTGGCCCCAAGGGGCCTTAATAAAGATTATGATCTCACCTGTTTCTTTTAAGGGTTGGTCTAGTAATCCTGTATAATAGATTGTTCAGTTTCAATTTTTATGCTTCCTTTGTTGCATATAAAGTATGTTACCAAGGCATAATGCAGCTCTGTTCACTATATGTATTAAAGATATAACTGAATGTGTTATTTTGTAAACAGAAGACATTTTTAATGATGTAATTCCACAGAACTATCACTAGATGGAGTGTGTAATCTACCAGAGGCCCATTGGCGCCAAACTAAAGGTTTAAAAGTCTTGTTAAGATATACAATGTATCAAGCATAATTAAGGGGCTGTTACCCCGAAACATCGCTTTTTTACTCATCACAATAAATTGCTATACAGTTGTGCTCATAAGTTTACATACCCTGGCATAATTTATGATTTCTTGGCTATTTTTCAGAGAATATGAATGATAACACAAAAACTTTTCTTTCACTCATGGTTAGTGTTTGACTGAAGAGGAAATAAGTTGGCGCTTAAGGATCCCTACAAATAGCCAAGCACAGGGTAGGGTCCCCCAATCAGAACCCTAGGTACAAGAAATTTGAAAGAGAGTTGGGGAGTGCTGGCGCTGAAAGAGCTTAGGGATAGTCTATATATATATATATATATATATATATATATATATATTTATGTATAATGTAACATATAGTTTTATCAATGCAGCCTCTGATCCGGCTGTACTCAAAATAGAGCGTGATATTTATTTGAACAGGAATATGATGTATTCCGGTGTAATAACCATTAGATGGCTCAGTGTGTCTAGTAGATACACTGTGACAATACCTCTAATGTGTAGTTATGTTTGTATTGATACTTTCCTGATATATAGTACACAAATTGATAGACCTTAATACTCTAAAAAATTGGTGTAGGATAGATAAGACCTCTATGTAGTAAACAAATATTGATTTAAAGAGTACAATTAACAGAGATAGTTTATAGTTGTATAGATATATATCTGATATGTATTACCAAAACGATGAACCTATATGGCACTTTGAAAATGGACTAGACCTCTATGTAGTTATCAAATTATCAATTTAAAGAATACAATGAACAGATAATGATTGAAAATATATATTTATTTGGAAATAAAAGAACTATGTTCAGAAATAAAAATGCTGGACGTCCAGACTATATTAATAAAACCAATAATATATTTTTACCGTGTAATCAGTAAACTTAATACAATGATGTCGGTTATAAAAAATGTGCAGTGAGCTGACTGGTATATAAGATTTAGTACCGGGTGTCAGATGTGGATTTAGACACAAAAAATACCTTGGAAAGTTTTCTCACTCTCCGTCTAGAGTGAGAAGGATTGTCAGTTAAATTTTAAATGGATCCGTTCTTGAGCTTGGTGAGGAAGTTGTTTCCGGTGATAGTGACACTCAGTGCTTCCTAATGTGTCTTTGTCCGGTATGATATTCTGATTCATTGTTTGTGCGCTTGTTCCTTAGCGTCACTCCGGCGTGGTGATCCTCGCTGACTGTGTTATTTCTCCTTACGTCACTTCCGGGAGTAGTGTTTGGCTGAAGTCATTTATTATCAATCAACTGTGTTTACTCTTTTTAAGTCATAATGACAACAGCAACTACCCAAATGACCCTGATCAAAAGTTTACATACCCTGGTGATTATGGCCTGATAACATGCACACAAGTTGACACAAAGGGGTTTGAATGACTATTAAAGGTAACCATCCTCACCTGTGATCTGTTTGCTTGTAATTAGTGTGTGTGTATAAAAGGTCAATGAGTTTCTGGACTCCTGACAGACCCTTGCATCTTTCATCCAGTGCTGCACTGATGTTTCTGGATTTTGAGTCATGGGGAAAGAAAAAGAATTGTCAAAGGATCTATGGGAAAAAGGTAGTTGAACTGTATAAAACAGGAAAGGGATATAAAAAGATATCCAAGGAATTGAGAATGCAAATCAGCAGTGTTCAAACTCTAATCAAGAAGTGGAAAATGAGTCGTTCTGTTTGATAACATACTGTATTCATCTTGCCATCAATTCTGACCAAATTTCCTGTGCCTTTGTAGCTCACACATCCCCAAAACATCAGCGATCCACCTCGGTGTTTTACAGTAGGAATAGTGTACCTTTCATCACTCCAAATTACTTTGTGCCAGAAGGTTTGAGGCTTGTCTCTGTGCTTGAATGAAAGAGGGTACCCTGCAGGTTTGGTTGAAAAGGCTCACAGGAGGGTGAGGTATATGGATAGGCCTAGCCTGTTAAGGGGCAAGAATAACAAGAAGGATACCTCTGGGAAACACATGAAACCGAAGTTTATAACTTCATACTCTAACCAATATAGTGAGGTTTGTGAGATAGTAAAGAAGAAATTTCCCATACTTATGGGTGACACTAAATTGAGAGACAAGGTGGAGGGAGGTTGTATGTTTGTAGCGAGACGAGGTATATCCTTAGGTAACATACTCTCCCCTAGCATGCTTGAAGACAAGCGAATGAGTTCATGGCTACATCACAATGGTACATACAGGTGCGGTAAATGTACTTGTACGTCCTGTGACCACATTAAGATCGGTGGAACATTTTAATCTTATGACACAGGTGATTATTTTGAGACCAAGGGCTGTGTCAATTGCAGGAGCACTTTTGTCATTTACTTGATAAACTGTACCCAGTGTTCAAAATCCTATGTAGGTAGAACTACTAGGAAGGTGGGGGTCAGAGTAAGGGAACATTTATCTTACATATCAGGTGAGAGGCCCTGTTCTGCACTATCAAGACATTTTCTTGAGGCCCATAACCAGGATGTGACAAGTTTCAGGTGGCAAGCCATTGAGCAAATTACTAAGAAACCAAGGGGTGGAGACAGATTGTTCACCCTGTGTAGGCAAGAAACCTACTGGATTTTCAAACGTTTCTTTGACTCCTTATTGGGGATCCATTTCCCATGCCTACTTCATTTTAAAGGATATCTAATAAAGTGTGATGCATTTTTTACTATGAAGGTTTGAGCTGGACTTTTTTACCTCTTTTTTTCTATTTTGCTTATTGTGGATTACAGGGATCCGCTACTTAAAGGTCCTGCTTATTACCTCATTTGTTTGCTGTGCTAGCACATTATGCTTCCACCCTACGTACAATCCTAATGGCCGGTCTGGCAGAAGACACTTGCACGGATTGGTTGCCCCCTGGTCACATGACGGATCATCGATCAAGGAAACACAGCACTTTCTAAAGTCTCATTCCAGAGCGCTGTAACAGGAAGTTACCGCTTCAGCATTGGATGTGGAAGGCTGTGATTTCGAGACGCAGACATCAGTGGTCCTTAGTGAGGGTGAGTGAAGCAACTCTAGCTGGTCACTATTGACAAATGGAAGGTTGGCTCTAAAATTATTATCGTAGCCTGTCAGTAGTTGATACCTGCAGCCGTTTAAGTTATTGTATACTTAAGCATCGTGCATGGCACGATTTTCTGGGGAAAGTCTGCAGTATTAAGTGGCTATGAGCTATGGTGATTGATACCTGGGGCTATTCAGAGTTATTCTAGTCTTACCCTCACTATGAATGTTATGCTAACGGGCGGAAAAGTTTGCCAGTACTGATCATCTGTATTGAAGCTCTTTATATCTGCCACGGCTTCACACATATGTTTTGTTTGTGCATTTAAAAAGTTCATTTTGTTCCTTGTCTCTGTGCTGTTTGGCGTATTGTAAGCGGGATACTTTGTGGCATTTGCGTAGTAATGGCTTTCTTATGGCGACTCGACCATGCAGCCCATCTTTCTTCAAGTGCCTCCTTATTGTGCATCTTGAAACAGCCACACCACATGTCCTGTATTTCACCTGGAGTTATTTATGGGTTTGTCTTTGCATCCCGAACAATTTTCCTGGCAGTTGTGGCTGAAATTTTAGTTGGTCTACCTGACTGTGGTTTGGTTTCAACAGAACCCCTCATTTTCCACCTCTTTATTAGAGTTTGAACACTGCTGATTTGCATTCTCAATTCCTTGGATATATTTTTATATCCCTTTCCTGTTTTATACAGTTCAACTACCTTTTCCCGCAGATCCTTTGACAATTCTTTTGCTTTCCCCATGACTCAGAATCCAGAATCGTCAGTGCAGCACTGGATGAAAGATGCAAGGGTCTGTCAGGAGTCCAAAAACTTGTTGACCTTTTATACACACACACACTAATTACAAGAAAACAGATCACAGGTGAGGATGGTTACCTTTAATAGCCATTCAAACCCCTTTGTGTCAACTTGTGTGCATGTTATCAGGGTCATTTGGGTAGTTTCTGTTGTCATTATGATTTAAAAAGAGTAAACACAGTTGATTGATAATAAATGGCTTTAGCCAAACACTAACTATGAGTGAAAGAAAAGTTTTTGTGTTATCATTCATATTCTCCCTAAAAATGGCCAAGAAGTCATAAATTCTGCCAGGGTATGTAAACTTATGAGCACAACTGTAAGTAATCTATGGAGTGCTGTGGACAACCTTTGGATTTTCAGATTATTTGGACATTCAGCAGTGTCTGTCTGCACGTGCACCCCCTTACAGTTGTGCTGTATATGTTCTTTTATCTTGAATCTAGGACATTGTGTTAAAGAGATAACATTACTTGTAAATATTTATATTTTTCTATAATGTCTTCAGCAGATGGCTCCCTAATATGTCAAATGATTTTAAAATGTGTTGGACATATTACAATGCAGAAAATCACTGTTTGAAATTATGCTATCTTAAAAGGACATTAACTCTTTCACTTAAGGGACTTAAAGACAAAAACTTGCCCAAAATACCAGAGCAATTTTAGCATTTTTGCTATCACTCCACTTAAACAGAAATAGAGCCTTTTTTATTTACCTATAAACCTATACATTTATATATTAAGTAGACAACCCAAGGTATTGATCGAAGCTCCTTTTGGTATATTTCATGCCACCATTTCACCGCCAAATGCCATTAAATTAAAAAAGTTGGTATTTTTTCACAAACTTTGGGTTTCTTACAGAAATTATTTACATACTGCTTGTGCAATCATGGCACAAATGTTTGTAAAAGCTTCTCTGTGATTCCCTTTGTTTAGAAATAGCAGACATTGCTTTTTGGTAATTAGAAGGCTGCTAACTGCAGCTGTGCATCACACTTCTATTATTCCCGGCAGTGAAGGGGTTAATTAGGTAGCTTTCAAGGTTAGCTTTAGTGTAGAGATTAGCCTCCTACCTGACACTCCCCACCCCCTGATCCCTACCTGATCCCTCCCAAACAGCTCTCTTCCCTCCCCCAACCCCAACGGCAACCTGGTAACCCCCAGGCTTTTTTTTAAAATATATTTCTCCAGTGTAGGATCCCCCAAACAGCTCTCTAAACCCCCTCCCTCTAACTGCTAGGCACCATCTTAGGTTGGTACTGGCTGTCTGCTAGTACCTATAAAATATATTTTTTTTTAAATATTTTCTTTTATATCTTTTGTAGTGTAGTGTAACCCCCACCTCCCCCCCACCCGCGATCTTTATTTAGGTGGCCCCCACACCCCCAGATCCCCTTTTCTGTAGCATAGCTGCCTCATCCCTCCCTGTCCCTTTAATTTAACTTTTCCATAGTGTAGGGCCCCTCCCACTTCCTCCTGCTCCCTCCTGCCTTCCCTGCTGGGCTGCCCACCCACCACCCGACTCCAGCCCACACCTCCCACTGGCTTCAGCAGATCGTTTCAGACGTGACACACACAGTGTCACCGCCTGTAACAATCAGGATGCTGCCCTCATATGGAGGCGGAGCACGAATTGCGCTCCGGCTCCATATGTGGCAGATGCCTGAAGCTTCAGGAGCTCTAGATCTTGGCTGTAACGTAACAGCAGAGAGTGCTGGAGCATCCTGAAGCAACAATGTATATATACGTGGTACGATACGATAGCCAAAGTACCGCATGATGTATATATACAGGGAGTGCAGAATTATTAGGCAAGTTGTATTTTTGAGGATTAATTTTATTATTGAACAACAACCATGTTCTCAATGAACCCAAAAAACTCATTAATATCAAAGCTGAATAGTTTTCGAAGTAGTTTTTAGTTTGTTTTTAGTTATAGCTATTTTAGGGGGATATCTGTGTGTGCAGGTGACTATTACTGTGCATAATTATTAGGCAACTTAACAAAAAACAAATATATACCCATTTCAATGATTTATTTTTACCAGTGAAACCAATATAACATCTCAACATTCACAAATATACATTTCTGACATTCAAAAACAAAACAAAAACAAATCAGTGACCAATATAGCCACCTTTCTTTGCAAGGACACTCAAAAGCCTGCCATCCATGGATTCTGTCAGTGTTTTGATCTGTTCACCATCAACATTGCGTGCAGCAGCAACCACAGCCTCCCAGACACTGTTCAGAGAGGTGTACTGTTTTCCCTCCTTGTAAATCTCACATTTGATGATGGACCACAGGTTCTCAATGGGGTTCAGATCAGGTGAACAAGGAGGCCATGTCATTAGATTTTCTTCTTTTATACCCTTTCTTGCCAGCCACGCTGTGGAGTACTTGGACGCGTGTGATGGAGCATTGTCCTGCATGAAAATCATGTTTTTTCTTGAAGGATGCAGACTTCTTCCTGTACCACTGCTTGAAGAAGGTGTCTTCCAGAAACTGGCAGTAGGACTGGGAGTTGAGCTTGACTCCATCCTCAACCCGAAAAGGCCCCACAAGCTCATCTTTGATGATACCAGCCCAAACCAGTACTCCACCTCCACCTTGCTGGCGTCTGAGTCGGACTGGAGCTCTCTGCCCTTTACCAATCCAGCCACGGGCCCATCCATCTGGCCCATCAAGACTCACTCTCATTTCATCAGTCCATAAAACCTTAGAAAAATCAGTCTTGAGATATTTCTTGGCCCAGTCTTGACGTTTCAGCTTGTGTGTCTTGTTCAGTGGTGGTCGTCTTTCAGCCTTTCTTACCTTGGCCATGTCTCTGAGTATTGCACACCTTGTGCTTTTGGGCACTCCAGTGATGTTGCAGCTCTGAAATATGGCCAAACTGGTGGCAAGTGGCATCTTGGCAGCTGCACGCTTGACTTTTCTCAGTTCATGGGCAGTTATTTTGCGCCTTGGTTTTTCAACACGCTTCTTGCGACCCTGTTGACTATTTTGAATGAAACGCTTGATTGTTCGATGATCACGCTTCAGAAGCTTTGCAATTTTAAGAGTGCTGCATCCCTCTGCAAGATATCTCACTATTTTTGACTTTTCTGAGACTGTCAAGTCCTTCTTTTGACCCATTTTGCCAAAGGAAAGGAAGTTGCCTAATAATTATGCACACCTGATATAGGGTGTTGATGTCATTAGACCACACCCCTTCTCATTACAGAGATGCACATCACCTAATATGCTTAATTGGTAGTAGGCTTTCGAGCCTATACAGCTTGGAGTAAGACAACATGCATAAAGAGGATGATGTGGTCAAAATACTCATTTTCCTAATAATTCTGCACTCCCTGTATACACATTGGATTGGGTGAAGGGGGTAAACACAAAGTACATTTCATGCACCTCCCTCTTATCATGGATGCTGCCATTTTAGAACTTAGGTGACACTGCAGGTATAAGTAGGTGAGTTACTGCACACGTGCAAACAGGTCAGCACTGGAATGCAATAAAAGGCAGATTTCAACATGGCAGCACCAATAACTAGAGGAAGGCAAGGAATAGACTCAATACCAGGGGTGCTCAACCTTGACCCTCCAGATGTTTCCCATGATGTTGAGACACTTTAAGCTGGCTGAGAATTATGGGAAATGTAGTTCCAAAACCTCTGGAGAGCCAAGGTTAATCACCCCTGCTCAATACTATGCTTATAATATGTACTTAGCGTTTAATGTTCCTTTAATTCTCACCCTATCATCTCAAAATTAATCAAAGTAAGCCTATGTGTTATATTTAGCATTACGTAACCTACCAAACACTTTTTAAGTATAATTTAGCTGTTTTTTTTAACTTAACTCTGTTGTTTTTTGTTTCCTCTCATTATCTTCATAGTGTGAACAGACCTACAGAACTCATATTTCTTACTTGGCACATCTACAGCAAACAGTTGGCAGTATCTTTGCTTTGTACTAATTGGAATAAGTCCATCTCCTCATAATAGGTTAGTTCAGTTATAAAATTCACTTAACAAGCAACACATAGTAATTGCAATGCCTGCAACGATGGAATCTGTTCATTGGATAGTAATTTAGGACTTTTTACACTACATAAAAAGCTTTAAAAGTTGTAATGATATCTTTCTACCAAACAATAGCACTTGGGAGGAAGTTGGATTTCTGGACATGGCAAATTACCCTTAAATCTCTGCTCTAAAGCTTTTCATATAAATTTAATACAACTCACTTGTGTCCAGCACATCATATTCATATAAATAGATATTCTATAGGCAAAATGTATCATAATTGCAGGCAGAAAGGTTCAGAAATATTGCAGGCAGAAAGGTTCAGAGAAATTGTCCTTCTGTAATAGCCAATTGCGATGCTGCATTTCATGACAAAATTTTACATTTGACAAGAGCTTTCTTGTGCAATGTTGTCCCCTACCCTCTAAACCAATTGCACAAGAGCAGGGGATGTCAATCCCCCTGAACAAGCAAGCTGATCTTGTCACCTCTGAGGTGAGGAAGAGGCAAAAGAAGAAGTTTATGCTTTTTAAATGTATCAGTATCATAATGCACACAGCCTTGAATTATCAACAATATTTGTCCATTCTATTCAAATATTATACCTAAAGCATCAGAAAAAAAACTGTGGGAGAAATGACAAACCTACAAAAATGAAAATGCTGAAGAAATGGATATAAACTCATTCATGTACACCTATTTAAAATAAAAATGTATGAACAAACAAAAATACTCATAAATCTACCACTGCATATATATATATATATATATACATATATATATATATACACATATACAGTTGTGCTCATAAGTTTACAAACTCTGGCAGAATTTATGATTTCTTGGCCATTTTGATAACACAAAAACTTTTCTTTCACTCATGGTTAGTGTTTGGCTTAAAGGGACACTGTACCCAATTTTTTTCTTTCGTGATTCAGATAGAGCATGCAATTTTAAGCAACTTTCTAATTTACTCCTATTATCAAATTTTCTTCATTCTCTTGGTATCTTTATTTGAAATGCAAGAATGTAAGTTTAGATGCCGGCCCATTTTTTGTGAACAACCTGGGTTGTCCTTGCTGATTGGTGGATAAATTCATCCACCAATAAAAAAGTCCTGTCCAGAGTTCTGAACAAAAAAAAAAAGCTTATATGCCTTATTTTTCAAATAAAGATAGCAAGAGAACAAAGAAAATTTGATAATAGGAGTAAATTAGAAAGTTGCTTAAAATTGCATGCTCTATCTGAATCAATAAAGAAAAAAATTGGGTTCAGTGTCCCTTTAAGCCATTTATTATCAATCAACTGTGTTTACTCTCTTTAAATCATAATGACAACAAAAACTACCCAAATGACCCTGATCAAAAGTTTACATACGCTGGTGATTTTGGCCTGATAACATGCACGCAAGAGTCATGGGGAAAGCAACAGAATTGTCAAAGGATCTGCGGGAATAGATAGTTGAACTGTATAAAACAGGAAAGGGATATAAAAAGATATCCAAGGAATTGAGAATGCAAATCAGCAGTGTTCAAACTCTAATAAAGAAGGGGAAAATGAGGGGTTCTGTTTAAACCAAACCACGGTCAGGTAGACCAACTAAAATTTCAGCCACAACTGCCAGGAAACTTGTTCGGGATGCAAAGACAAACCCACAAATAACTTCAGGTGAAGTACAGGACATGTGGTGTGGCTGTTTCAAGATGCACAATAAGGAGGCACTTGAAGAAAGATGGGCTGCATGGTTGAGTCGCCATAAGAAAGCCATTACTACGCAAATGCCACAAAGTATCCATCTCTGGTGAACTGCTGGTGCAATGATAAATGCAGAGAGCGTATGCTGTCTCCATTTATCGATGTGCAGCGGACATGATACGCTACATTGTATCATGTCCCCTCGCACTTTGATAAATATGCCCCATAGAGAAGCACTGCTGGCCTAGAGTCTATTACTGTAAAATACACATAGATAAACACTGCTTGCCTAGAGTCTGTTACTGTAAAACACACATAGAGAAGCACTGCTGTGCGGTGCTAACGAGCAATTTTCCCTCACCGCTCACTTACAGACAGCGCTGGTATTACGAGTTTTTACAAACCAGACAAGAAGTGAGCATTTAGCAAAATTTTGCTCATTACCGCACTCCAATACCAGCGCTGCTTACGTTAGCGGTGAGCTGATGCAACGTGCTCGTGCACAATTTCCCCATATGTGTAATTGTAACAGGTTAGGTTTTATTTTACAGGTAACTTTGTACTTATTTTAGCTATGTAGTTATTAAATAGTTAATAATTATTTAATAACTATTCTACCTAGTTAAAATAAATACAAAGTTGCCTGTAAAATAAAAATAAACCCTAAGCTAGCTAAAATGTAACTACTGTATTAGTTTTAAATAGGAATTATTTAGTTAATGATAGGAATTTTTATTTAGATTTATTTTAATTATATTTAAGTTACGGGGTGTTAGGGTTAGACTTAGAATTAGGGGTTAATAACTTTAGTATAGTGGCGGCGACGTTGGGGGCGGCAGATTAGGGGTTAATAAATGTAGGTAGGTGTCGGCGATGTTAGGGACGGCAGATTAGGGGTTAATAATATTTAACTAATGTTTGCGAGGCGGGAGTGTGACGGTTTAGGGGTTAATATGTTTATTATAGTGGCGGCAATGTCCGGTTCGGCAGACTAGGGGTTCAAAATTTTATTTTAGTGTTTGCGATACAGGAGGGCCTCAGTTTAGGGGTTAATAGGTAGTTTATGGGTGTTAGTGTACTTTTTAGCACTTTAGTTAAGAGTTTTATGCTACGGCGTTGTAGTGTAAAACTCTTAACTACTGACTTTAAAATGCGGTACCAGTCTTGACAGGAGAGGGTGTACCGCTCACTTTTTGTCAGACTCGTTATACGGACGCTATGCAAGTCCCATTGAAAAAAGATGCTACGCGATTTACGTAAGTGTATTTGCGGTATTTCCAAGTCTGGCCATAAAAGTGAGCGGTGAGCCTGTACCTACAAGACTCACAGCGTTAGGACCTCTTAACGCTGCTTTTTAAACCTAACGCACAACTTGTAATTAAGCCGCATGTATTTATCTATGCTGTTCTAAGTCTATGGAGCAATTTAACAAAGTGCGAGCGGACATGATACGATGTAGCGTATCATGTCCGCCGCACATCGATAAATGCCGACAGCATATGATGACCTCTGTCTCAGAGGCAGCAGACAAGTTATGGAGCAGCGGTCTTTAGACCACTGCTTCATAACTACTGTTTCCGGCGAGCCTGAAGGCTCGCGCGGAAACAGGGGCATCAAACTCCATTCAGAGCTTGATATTCGGCCCCTAAAACATATCTTTAATAGGTGCAGAAATGGTTTAACTGCAGGCTCCTGGCTGTGCCGTGCAACCCCAGCATTTATTTAATTGAGTTTCTAGTTGGTATTCACAGCCCAAATACAATTTCTGTGTGTACATCTTAATACAGCTCAGCCTAATTGTGCTAACATGCACAGCAGGGATTTTTGTAGGTATTGTTCACTCAAGCATCCCATTCAGAAACACATCGCTTAACGGACTCCATAAAGGAACGTTACTCGTTTACTATATGATGCTATTAATTTGCATGTCATTACAGCTCATTAGAATAAAAGAAGTCCCGCTATGAATTCATTTCTCTCTGGCTCAGGTCTAATCGCCAATCTTACTGAAGCAGTAACATTTAACAATTTACAGTGAAATGTTTAAAATGTGCATTATGAACAAAATGTATATGATGTGATTCTGAAAGGTCTTAGGATGCAGCTGGAATATCTGAGGGGAATAAAAAAGGGCAGCTAACACATTAAAACACATTATTATTGCAATATTATGCTCTTTTAAGTGTTAACTGACTTGAGGTTGCATATTTGTTCCTGAATGAAGCAAATAAGTAGTGGCAAATTGATTGAAATGATAAACTGCTCAGGATTACTGGTGAGCTGGATATTCTTGCACATAAATATGCCCCATAGAGAAGCACTGCTTGCCTAGAGTCTATTACTGTAAAACACACATAAAGAAGCACTGCTGGCCTAGAGTCTATTACTGTAAAACACACATAAAGAAGCACTGCTGGCCTAGAGTCTATTACTGTAAAACACACATGAAGAAGCACTGCTGGCCTAGAGTCTATTACTGTAAAATACACATAAAGAAGCACAGCTGGCCTAGAGTCTATTACTGTAAAATACACATAAAGAAGCACTGCTGTCCTAGAGTCTATTACTGTAAAACACACATAAAGAAGCACTGCTGGCCTAGAGTCTATTACTGTAAAATACACATAAAGAAGCACTGCTGTCCTAGAGTCTATTACTGTAAAACACACATAAAGAAGCACAGCTGGCCTAGAGTCTATTACTGTAAAATACACATAAAGAAGCACTGCTGTCCTAGAGTCTATTACTGTAAAACACACATAAAGAAGCACTGCTGGCCTAGAGTCTATTACTGTAAAATACACATAGATAAACACTGCTTGCCTAGAGTCTGTTACTGTAAAACACACATAGATAAACACTGCTTGCCTAGAGTCTATTACTGTAAAATACACATAGATAAACACTGCTTGCCTAGAGTCTATTACTGTAAAATACACATAGATAAACACTGCTTGCCTAGAGTCTATTACTGTAAAACACACTTAAAGAAGCACTGCTGGCCTAGAGTCTATTACTGTAAAACACACTTAAAGAAGCACTGCTTGCCTAGAGTCTATTACTGTAAAACACACATAGAGAAGCACTGCTTGCCTAGAGTTTAATACTGTAAAACACACATGGAGAAGCACTGCTTGCCTAGAGCCTATTACTGTAAAACACACATAGAGAAACACTGCTTGCCTAGAGTCTATTACTGTAAAACACACATAGAGAAGCACTGCTTGCCTAGAGTCTGTTACTGTAAAACACACATAGAGAAGCACTGCTTGCCTAGAGTCTATTACTGTAAAACACACATAGAGAAACACTGCTTGCCTAGAGCCTATTACTGTAAAACACACATAGAGAAACACTGCTTGCCTAGAGTCTGTTACTGTAAAACACACATAGAGAAACACTGCTTGCCTAGAGTCTATTACTGTAAAACACACATAGAGAAGCACTGCTTGCCTAGAGTCTGTTACTGTAAAACACACATAGAGAAGCACTGCTTGCCTAGAGTCTATTACTGTAAAACACACATAGAGAAGCACTGCTGGCCTAGAGTTTATTACTGTAAAACACACATAGAGAAACACTGCTTCCCTAGAGTTTAATACTGTAAAACACACATGGAGAAGCACTGCTTGCCTAGAGCCTATTACTGTAAAACACACATAGAGAAGCACTGCTGATCCAATCAGCCAATCGGATTGAACTTGATTCTGATTGGCTGATTCTATCAGCCAATCAGAATTTTCCTACCTTAATTCCGATTGGCTGATAGAATCCTATCAGCCAATCGGAATTCAAGGGACGCCATCTTGGATGACGTCCCTTAAAGGAACCTTCATTCGTCGTTCAGTCGTCGGTTGAAGAGGATGGCTCCGTGTCGGCTCCTTGGAAGATGGTTCCGCTCCGGATGGATGAAGATTGAAGACGCCGCCTGGATGAAGACTTCTGCTGGATGGAGGACCTCTTCTGCGCACCTTGGATGAAGATTTTGGCCCAGTTGGGTGAAGACAGCTCAAGGTAGGGTGATCTTCGGGGGGTTAGTGTTAGGTTTTTTTAAGGGGGGTTTGGGTGGGTTAGAGTAGGGGTATGTGGGTGGTGGATTTTAATGTTGGGGGAGGGTTGTATTTTTTTTACAGATAAAAGAGCTGATTACTTTGCGGCAATGCCCCGCAAAAAGCCCTTTTAAGGGCTGGTAAAAGAGCTGGTTACTTTGTAATTTAGAATAGGGTAGGGCATTTTTATATTTTGGGGGGCTTTATTATTTTATTAGATTAGGTGTAATTAGGTGTAATTATTTTAGATTAGGTGTAATTAGTTTAAACTTCTTGTAATTCTTTTTTATTTTCTGTAATTTAGTGTTTGCTTTTTTTTTGTACTATAGTTTAGTTTATTTAATTTAATTTAATTTTAGGTAATTGTAGTTAATTAATTTAATGATAGTGTAGTGTTAGATTTAATTGTAACTTAGGTTAGGATTTATTTTACAGGTAATTTTGTAAGTATTTTAGCTAGGTAGTTATTAAATAGTTATTAACTATTTAATAACTATTGTACCTAGTTAAAATAAATACAAAGTTGCCTGTAAAATAAAAATAAATCCTAAAATAGCTACAATATAACTATTAGTTATATTGTAGCTATCTTAGGGTTTATTTTATAGGTAAGTATTTATTTTTAAATAGGATTAATTTAGTTAATAATAGTAAGTTTTATTTAGATTTATTAAAATAATATTAAAGTTAGGGGGGGTGTTAGTGTTAGACTTAGGTTTAGGGGTTAATAAGTTTTATATAGGGGGCGGCGGTATAGGGGGTCAGGATAGGGGTTAATAAGTTTAATATAGGTGGCGGCGGGTCCAGGAGCGGCGGTTTAGGGGTTAATGAGTTTAATGTAGGTGGCGGCGGGTGTAGTGGGGGGCAGGATAGGGGTTAATAACTTTAATATAGGTGGCGGTGGGCTACGGGTGTGGCAGTTTAGGGGTTAAAAAATGTATTTAGTTGCGGCGGGGTCCGGGATCCACAGGTTAGGGGTTAATAACTTGAATATAGGTGGCGGCGGTGTAGTGGGCAGCAGATTAGGGGTTAAAAGGTATAATGTAGGTGGTGGCGGGGTCCGGGAGCTGCAGTTTAGGGGTTAATACATTTATTATAGTTGCGGCGGGGTCCAAGAGCGGCGTTTTAGGGGGTAATAACTTTATTTAGGTGCGGGGGGCTCCGGGAGCGACGGTTTAGGGGGTAAAAAAGTGTAGTTTTGTGTGGGTGCTTAGTGACAGGCTAACAAGAAAGCTGCGAAGAAGCTGATGTGCAGCGAGATCGATGACTGTTAGTTAACAACAGTCCGTTGCTCATCGCTGCGTGGCTTCTTGACAAATTTTTTGATAACTTTGGCGAACGTATTCAGGTCCGCAGCAGCGATGGTAGGCGAGCTTAGGCGAGCGTATTGGGCCGGCGAATGTAGGAAAGTAGACGGCTTCATAACTATAGGCCTTTGCAGTGTTTTAATACCTTTCATAACTGCCAGTAAAGATAGTAATTTTGTATGCTTCTATATGGTCCATATTTGTAATGCATAGAATTACTTAAAACTTTAGCTGACATTCAGATGACTAATAAAGAATGGACGTTTTAGTGACCAGCATTTTTGTATAGATTTTACTGGATGACCTGCTGAAATACTGGACTGTCCAGTTGAATACTGGACACCTGGAAACCCTATATACATGAGCTGCAAGTAGTGGCTCATTGGTATTATGTGGGTACTTATGTTTAGATATAAAGCTTTACCCCATCTTGCAACTCATGGATAACTTTTTCCTTTTAAAGTCAAGAAAAACCAGTGTGCTATGAAGAAAAGATAGGGTTAAAATGACAATGCGTTTGGTTGGAGACTTGGTGCAAACTTCTCACAAGTAGAAAACATCTCCAGTATCTGAGCTTCCTGTTTTCCTAGTCACTGATCAAATGCAATCACAAAAATGACTTTGGGAATCTAATAGAACAAAACAGTAATAATGAGAGCAGCAGTAAGGTTATGAAAGGACCTTGTGACGATGAGGCAGAGAGAGGGTGAGACAAAGATAGCTCCTAGGTATGTTCCAATCTGCATGGTTCAGGAATGAAGGAATTTTCAATCTCCCCTCTATCATTTTCAATATCATTAATCCTAAACACTCCATTTTCCATGCTTGCCCGCCCAGGCCCCGAAAATGAACGACACACAAACTGACATATATATCCATCACTTGCTACTCAGCGACATGAAGACTGGAATATACTATTAGTATTGTGTGATACAGCTCCCTCTCGCAGCTCGCCAGGCACAGCGCTTAGATGACACAAATCGATCACCTGTGACAGTGTTGATTTGGTGTCACTTTTTCAATATGTGACATTTGTTTTGGCAGTTAAGAGGTAATTGTGTGACATTAGCATGGCAAAGACTGACTCTCAGTGCAGTTTTTGGAGCAGTAATAGAGGGATGTGTCTTTGTTACAAATGAATGTGCTCTTGACTTTATAATTTTGCATGTGGACCCCTCTCTATCATTTCATGTTTGGCAGAAAGTTAGCAGAGGAATAATATCACCGATAATCAGATGACCCTAGTTATATTAATGCATATTTTCAATGCTGTGCTCTGTGTTTATATTTATACGTAAGTATCACATGCCAAAAAAAGTACAAGACTTATTAGTAAAATTACTGAACTGCAATTTCTTTAATTTCTTTATTATGGAAAGATTAGTCTGTTAAATATTTAAAGCAGAGTTCCATCTAGAAAAAAAATTAAATAAACAGTTTGTGGGATTTGTGCATGCCATGCTAATCCTTTTTCACTTGATAAATTGTTTATAAAGTTTTGAACTTTTGGATTGCACTATGATCTGGGCCAGATTACAAGTTGTACACTATTTATTTTTTTCGCTTTTGCATTTACTGCGCTTAAAGTAAAAAAATAGCGTGGCTAGATCTGCGCGTATATTAAAAGTTGATCATGCCAACTCATGTAAAGGAATTTTTTTAATAAAAAAAAATCTGCACTTTCAGGAAATGGATATTACACTAAAAATGTAATTCCCCAAAATGTCAAGGGGGCCTATCTATCAAGTGCCGAAAGGAGCTTGATGGCTCGTGTTTCTGGCGAGTTACAAAGACCGCTGCTCCATAACCTGTCTGCCTGCTCTGAGCAGGTGGACAGACATCGCCGGAAATCAACCTCCCTGCTAGCGGCCCATTGGCTGTGAGTCTGCAGGGGGCGGCGTTGCACCAGCAGCTCTTGTGAGCTGCTGGTGCAATGCTGAATACGGAGAGCGTATTGCTCTCCGTATTCAGCGAGGTCTGGCGGACTTGATCCACACTGTCGGATCAGGTCCGCCAGACCTTGTTAAATAGAGGCCTATATATATACTGTATATATATATATATATATATATATATATATACAAAGGAAGCAATAGGTCCTGCACAAATCAACAGTTCAGGAATAGGTAGCACAGTGCACGGTAGCCAGAGGGTCCTGCTCACCTCCAATGTATAAATCCAAAAGGAAAAAAAGTAGATGGCTCCAGCACTGTTTTTTAAAAAGTGAAATAACCTTTATTAAGATGACATAATGAACATACAGCGACGTTTCGGCTAACGCAGACCCTTAATCATGCTATGGATTGCTCTGCAGCACAGCTTTAAATAGGCCAGATAGCTTAATTACAAACATATTAACTCCATGATGGCCAGACATTGATTGACCATTGATTGAAATTTCTACTGCCATCTACTGGGCAAATTACATGTGTATTACACATGTAAGAAATTTTAACACATGTTTTTAAAGTTTTGGCAAAATGTTAAACACATGCTATGATAAAAGGTAAACACATAGCACAAACCAATGACCGAAAAATTCTGTCTGTCTGTCCGCTCTGAGCAGGCGGACAGACATCGCCAAAAATCAACCCGATCGAGTACGATCGGGTTGATTGACACCTCCCTGCTGGCGGCCCATTGGCCGCAAGTCTGCAGGGGTCGGCGTTGCACCAGCAGCTCTTGTGAGCTGCTGGTGCAATGCTGAATATGACGAGCGTATTGCTCGCCGTATTCAGCGAGGTCGACAGACCTTGATAAATAGAGGCCTAAAAATCTCTGCAAATCCTTAAAGGGACATTAAACACTTTGAGATGGTTATATAAAATCATAAATCAAATATATGAAAAAAACCTTTGCAACATACTTTCATTATTTATTTTGTTACATTTTTTCTTTAATTCCACTCTGAAAATGTGAGATTTTCAGTTCCTGTTAGAAATGGAAGTGCAGAACACTTCCTAAAAATCTCTGCAAATCCTTAAAGGGACATTAAACACTTTGAGATGGTTATATAAAATCATAAATCAAATATATGAAAAAAACCTTTGCAACATACTTTCATTATTTATTTTGTTACATTTTTTCTTTAATTCCACTCTGAAAATGTGAGATTTTCAGTTCCTGTTAGAAATGGAAGTGCAGAACACTGTTATATTCCACACAGCCATTGGTTGCACACACTCTAGTGACCTATTTATAACTGTTCCTAATTGGCCACAGCAGAGAAGGTAACCTAAGTTACAACATGGCAGCTCCCACTGTTTTATAGGCACTAAAACTTTACACTTATTTTGTCACTATTTAAACAGCTAATGAAATGTTAAAAAAATATCTCTACATGTTATTTATTATCAGGCTAATCTTTTATTTGAACGCATCATTCTATCTAGCATTTATTTAGTTAAAATGTAAAGGTAATCATGAGAATAATAAGAATTATATTAAAACTGCTTTTAAACCAGCAAAAAGTAACAATTCTCAATTAGCTGGATGCTACTTTTTTGTGATTCTTAAAGGGACAGTCAACGTTAAAATGAATGTTACATAATTCTGCACATAGCATTAACCTAGCGACAGCTGCATGATAAAAAAAAGGATTTTAAAGATTTAACCCCTCAAACCCATACTTACCTTACATTCCTCACCAGCTTCTTCCGGTATCTTCAATAGTGAGTTACAGCCGTGCCGTCTAATTAAAGCGCACCAGGTTCCGCTGTTGAACTACTTTTAGCGTGCTACATGTAGCTCATCAGAGCGACCGATTGTGCTGTGATTAGATTCAGAGAGCATGCAATATTAAACAACTTTCCAGTTTACTTATTTTATCTCATTTCTATCATTTGTTGAAAAGCATACCTAGGAAGGCTCAGGAGGTTGGAGCTAGGTGCGGATTGGTGGCTGCACGTATTTTCCTGTTGTCATTGGCATACTGACGTGTTCAGCTAGCTCCCAGTAGTACATTGCTGCTCATTCAATAAAGGATACCAAGAGAATGAAGCAAAATGTATAATGGAAGTAAAAATTGTATGTTATATCTGAATCATGAAAGAAAAATCTTGTGTTTCATGTCCCTTTAACCAATGACACCTGTCTAGTCCATTAAAGCATTTGGTTCAGTACAGTACAGTTTGGTCTTGTACTTTATATGATGTGAATCAGATTATACACTTGTATGATGTAGCTCAGACAGTTTTTCAGTTTGTGATAATATTATTACTTGTGTCATGAGGACTAGATTGGTATTTTGTATCCTACAGAGGAACTTAAAGGGACATTCCAGCCAAAATTGGTATTCACAAGGATACATTTCAGCTTTGAATAGAAGCATGTTTGTAATATACATGTATTAGCAGAAATGCTTCTAATAAAAGCTATAGCTGTTTCAAATGTGTATTCAAATATGCACTGTGCACCAGCATTTTGAACACAGCACTTGCTCAGAGAGCCTAAGCTGCCTGCACCATCTGGTAATGACTCAATCAGTTAATTGCTGACATGATACATGCCCCACTTGCTTTCTGAGAAGCTGCAGTAATTCAAATGCTGGTGCACTGAGAATATCCAGCTATGCTTCACATGCACTTGCAGAGAAAATTGTTAGCACTAAAACAGTGATATCTTTTACTGTAAGCATTTTTGCCAATACTGTATATTGCAACTATGTTTCTAGCCAAAGATGTAATTTATCTGTGTATTTTAAATTTTGACTGTAATGTCTCTAATTCCTTGTAGTTTGTGGATTGATCTGGTTCAATGTACCTTGTGAATTAAATAATTCTATTGTACCTTGTTCATCAGTCTAGTTCTTGTATCTTGTAAACCATTTGACTCCATGGTGCCTATTTATCAAAGCGTCAACTGAAAATAAGCTGGAATTCTGTGTCGTAATTGTCGCAAGAAATTTGTGATGTAAAATATGATCCCGCAATCTCAATCCGACGCACATCGATTTAACTCGCACAGCGAGTTAAAAACAGTGGTATTCAAGCAGAATCGTGTTCATTCGCCCTCCTATTCGACACTATTTGAAGCTCTCACGAAGTTATCAAACATTCAACATTTACGCTTGCGTCTTTTCCGACTCAGCGTACCTAGTTTTGAATCTGCCACTCTTGAGGTCGCGGATGCCATAGAAGTTAATGGGAGTCTGAAAACACAGGAAGCTTATGTTCAATGCTGCAAGTGAATGAAGCACATTACATAATACAAGTAAATTAGAAACTTAATTTTAATTGTATACCCTTTCTAAATCAAACAATATTATTGCTCCGCATTTGGTGCACTAGTAGATATAGGGATAAAAATGAAAAATACATTACTACTTATGGATTATGCTACAACTTTGTCTCTCATTACAAAGCAAGGGGAAAATATTATTTCTACATATTTGGTGCAAAGTTTTGCCCCAAACTTGTTGCACTAATAGATATAGAGATAAAAATGACATAAATACACAACATAATATAGCTAACTTCATTTTTATTTTTATTAAAAATCTATGTGCACCATGTTTAAGCCATGTAATATAAGTGCCACTCTCCACTTTGCGCCATATTTGACTCAAAACTTTTCGCACCAATTATGATGCAAACTCCTAAATAACTCACACACTAGTGAATTTTTCCACCAATTTTGATTGGAATATGCATAATCACATAATTTATGACATCAGCCAATCTGATTCAAATACACATTATAAACTATCACTAACAAATCAAATTGCTCGATACTTGTGTCATTGATCACTCATCAGAACTTGTAAGTGCCATTTGTTACTTTGTGCATTATAGTTTGAAAGTATGTATATGTGAAATTAGTATTAAAGATAAACATTGATGCTGACATTATGACACACAGTGTAATATTTTAGACAAGGATTTTAAAATTCGAATTGATGTTTGATTCAATATAATTTTAAACTGATAGCTCAAAGGGATAGCCCACCTAACTTTAAACTGTCATTAATCAGATACAGCAGCAATTAAAATCACCTCTTTACTTGCATGCTATTTTCAGTGTATTTTTTCCTTCTCTTGAATTTCTTTTTCAGTAAGAAATGTCATTTTATATGCCAGCCCAGCCCATTTTATAACACCTGTGTAGGGGTGGTTTTTAAAAATAGATTGCAATCAGGAGGGATAAGGCAGGTGCAGAGAGAAACCTGGCCCAGCTCCTAAAGGGACAGGAAACATTAAAATATCATTTCATGATTTGGATAGAACATACAATTTTCCAATTGACTTCTATTATCAAATTTGCTTCATTCTCTTGTTATCCTTTGCTGAAGTAACAACATTGCACTACCGGCAGCTAGCTGAACACATCTATTTAGCCAATAACAAGAGACAAATGTGTGCAGGCACCAATTAGCAGCTAGCTCCTACTAGTGCAACTTAAATTTTCACTTTCCTGTCCCTTTAAAATATCCATTGATTGCAAATAAATACATATGATACTCTGATTACATGTTATATTCCCAATTATTCCTGCTCAGACTAATAATACATTTACAATATATACATATAGTGGTATAAATAAACACATAGATATGACACACATTGTTTAGAACAAGAAAAGGAACAACACACACACATATATATACAGTATATACAGTATGTGTGTGTATATACATACTAAAATATGTATGTACAATATTATAAATAATTTTAATAATTCACTATCCACTTTGCACCAAATATGTCGCTACTTGCTATATTCGCAATTAGTCCTGCTCAGAAAAAGAATACATTTACACTATATACAATAATGTGCTAAAGAAAAATGTGCTTGTTCGTGGACAGTTATTAAATGGTATAAATAAAGTTGGGAAAAACCCGTATAGCCACGACATTGATGAATGTTAGTTAACACCAGTCTGATGCTCTTCGCACCGTGCTTGACACACGTGTCTTGACGGCTTTTTTTATAAATAAGGAGATCGTATTCAGATCTGTGGACGCAATGTTTGGCGATGTTTGGAGAGTGTATTGACGCCCGAGAATGCAACATAGTTGACGCTTTGATAAATAGGCCCCCATATCACAGTGATCAGTCACCTGCATGCTCCTTTACACAATGAATGAATGATTCTATATATTTGTATATGTGCTTCACGCTTGTCCTTTGTATTACACGTATCAGCCTAGCACTTTGTAGTTTATGGATCAATATGATTCCTTCTAGTTTGGGTGTCAGTCTGACTCTTTATGTATTTATTTAGATAGATCAAAGTTATCCTCTGTGTCATAGATGTCTGGACCCTTTTAATGCTCCTTGCCAGATTTATAATATTGATCAGTTTATTCTTTTGTATAATATATAGATCTTCTTAGTTGTTTGCAATTTTATTCCTTTTAGTTAGTGACTCAGTCTGGTCTTTATTTGCCAAGTGGATACAATTGATCCATTATATCATGGGACTCAGTTTGATCTCTGTCACTGCAGATCAGCAGATGTTAGCTGCTCCTGGGTATGATTTGCACTTCTTAGGATACCGGTGTCCAACCATTACTAGTGATGAACAGAGGCTAATAAATCCAATTAAGGGCTAGATTACAAGTGGAGCTCTATCTTAACGTGCCCCCATAAATGGGCAAATGTTCCCGTAGCTTGTGGCTTCTCTTTGCGCTTAGCACAATTAATATAGAGGTCAGACTTCTGGTTAAAAAGAAAAACATAAGAAGTTAAAGTGTGGGGATGTGGGGTGTTTGAAAAAAAGACACCTGAAGTCCCTTTACATTGAGGTCAACAGAGGACTGTGTTTTTAGCATAAATATATATGCACAGTACAGGTGGCCCTCGGTTTACAACGGTTCAATTTGCACCGTTTCAGAATAACAACCTTTTTTTTTCAGTCATGTGACTGCTATTGAAAAGCATTGAGAAGCAGTGCATTGATTAAAATAGCCAGTAGGTGGAGCTATCCACTTGCGTTGCAGCAAAGATATGCAAGCCAAGCAAGCTGAAATTAATCAGTTTAACCAGACCTGAGCTATAGAGCAGCTTGCAAAGGAACAAGATCTCCCTGTCTATAAATCATTCCAGATTGGAATGCATAGAAAGAACTGTTTGCAGAAAAATGCAAGTGAAGTCTGTGTTGTGTGATTATTTTATAAGGTTTATAATGCTGTTTAGCAAATGTTTTTGTTCATTTAACTTAGTTACAACGGTTTCAATTTACAACCATTGCTTCTGGAACCTAACCCCGGCGTAAACTGAGGGCTACCTGTATATGCTTATATACATACTGTATATATGTATGTGTTAATATGTGTACATACACATATAAACACATTAATATATATGTATATATTTTTATATATTTATTGCTGCCCAACACTGCAAAATTTGCCCCCTGCACTCTTATTTTTTCTTTCATGATTCAAATAGAGCATGGGACTTTAAACAACTTTCTGATTTACTTCTATTATCAAATTTTCTTCATTCTCTTGATATCTTTTGTTGAAAAGCTTAGTTGTAGGCTCAGGGGTGTGCACAAGTCTAGGTGATCCCTGAAGAAAAAGGGAGGGTGAGCAACATACTTTACGGACAAAAATGAAAGTAGATTATGTATTTATTTTACTACATATAATTTAGCCTTTAGGGACAGATTTTGGGTAGCACGCTGTTTCATCCATGCAATATCGGGTTTATTGCAGCTGTTTGCAAACGTTGAAAGGAGCACTCATATTACAAGTTGAAAGTAAATGCAAACGCGTGAGCACAGTCGCGATTTACGCTAGAATAATTACTGTGACCTCAGAGCTCTGGTTAACTCTTACGCGAAACAAAAAAGTGTCTCAAAACAAATTAAAAAAGCATTTAAAGATACAGTTACTCTCATAATTACATAATAATGCCATCTAATAATAATCATTCAAAATAAATTGCACAAGTTATAAGGGTTTACAGATATGAGGTCTCAGGAGTTAGGAAAAAAAGGCAGGAAAAGGGCTTTAACATAAAGATACATATAAATAGATGTCATTGTCTAAATATATATATATATATATATATATATATATATATATATATATATACATACAAAACACATAAGGGGACTGCACTCTCATACCGGATCGGGTACACATCCTATGACCCTGCAACATGCTCAGGCCTGGGTGCTCACGGGCACTCACAGGAAGCTGTGCTGTCCCCAGAGTCAAAGACAGTTAACCCCAGACAGGTCTGGATGCAAGATCCATAGGGAAAATTACAAAACAAATTAATACAACACACAGAGAAAGTCCAACACTCACTTACAAGCTCTCATCTAAGATTTAAAAGCAAAAATGGAAAGGTTGTATATGTCTAGGGTGATTACATAAGCCTGTGCACCCTTCCCTTGTTCCCAGTTTGTTTGGATTTGAGAGCTTGCATTTTGTGGCTGTTTTAGGGCCCAGGTATTGGAAAGGACCTTGATGTGGTACCTAGGCTTGTCCCATTTGGCCAGATGCGGTAACTAACCTTTCCATGTTTGCTTTTAAATCTTAGCTGAGAGCTTGTAAGTGAGTGCTGGACTTTCTCTGTGTGTTTTATATATATATATACTGTGTATATATATATATATATATATATATATATATATATATATATATATATATATGTATATAAAAGTGCAACAAGTCCAGCACTCACTATGCCATAATGCCTCCGGGGTGCATCCCACTCAATTTACGTATAAAAGGAAAAACAGAGCACTCGCCGTTGTTATCGTGTCAAGAAGTGTTTTATTCCTTGTGAACGTTTTCGGGGAGTGACCCCATCCTCACACAATTCCAAATAATACAATCAAGTGTACTCACCACTCTGTGGGATTATATGTGTTAGCTGGTTGCAGGCCTCCTTCCCCCCGCATGCACGCCATGCCGGAACCGGAAGTGACGGCTGACGTCATCACGCTGAGATCCGGCTGAGTGTAAAAGGTGTACTATTTTTTACAACTGGGACAAGTGTGCTATTTTAACCAGGTGTACAATATTAAGCTCATTTGGCAATAGAGTGATGCCTTAGTGCAATATGTGAAGTCCGTTGTAACCTTAGTGTGTTACGATCTTATTGTGTATGTCATAAATGTGTTACAATAAATGTGCATGTTAAAAATAAGAACCAGGTTATATCTGATGGACTGACATTTATGAATTGTGTCTGACCCTAAAAATAATCTATAACTAATCCTAAAGATAAAATTATTTTATGACTAATCTTATGTCAAGAGGAAAGAGACATATTAGTCTTAAATTCGTAGTACTGTATAGGATGTATCAATATAACATGTATGTATCAGCTATTACTGTCTATAAATACCTGTATATTACTCCTAGTGGTTGTAAGAATAGGACAAAAAGATTATGTATCCATTATTAATTATGGAAAAAAGGGTAAGCCTAGACTTGCTATTTGTGTGTACACCTTCATGTATAGAATACAGACTATGTACTGGAATAATTAGCACTGGATGTAGAAAAGGCTATATCATCTCTGCATATAATATATCTATGTATAAATTCTGTATATACAAGTTGTATGTGAATTTTTATGCAGAGTATTAGTAGAGAGGCAAGCCAACTATAAGTAACAAAGCCAATCTAGTTGTGTATTTAGCCCATTTGGAACTAGGGTGCCAAGTTCATATGTCCATCTGGCTTCTCATTGGAGGAGGAGACTTCCTCTGTCCCCTCCCTTTGTCAGTGGGGGTACATGGTCAATTAGTGTATATTTTAGATCTTTAACTGAATGTCCTTTAGATAGGAAGTGACTGGCCACCGGCTGGTCCGATTGTTTATTGTCTATTGCCGTCCTAATAGCTGACCTGTGGTTTGCCATTCTCGTGCGAAGATAGTCTATTGTTTTGCCTACATAAAATAGGCCACAAGTACAATGCAATAGATAGACCACATATTGGCCTAGATTTAGAGTTCGGCGGTAAAAGGGCTGTTAACGCTCCGCGGGTTTTTTTCTGGCCGCACCATAAATTTAACTCTGGTATCGAGAGTTCAAACAAATGCTGCGTTAGGCTCCAAAAAAGGAGCGTAGAGCATTTTTACCGCAAATGCAACTCTCGATACCAGAGTTGCTTACGGACGCGGCCGGCATCAAAAACGTGCTCGTGCACGATTCTCCCATAGGAAACAATGGGGCTGTTTGAGCTGAAAAAAAACCTAACACCTGCAAAAAAGCAGCGTTCAGCTCCTAACGCAGCCCCATTGTTTCCTATGGGGAAACACTTCCTACGTCTGCACCTAACACCCTAACATGTACCCCGAGTCTAAACACCCCTAACCTTACACTTATTAACTCCTAATCTGCCGCCCCCGCTATCGCTGACCCCTGCATTACACTTTTAACCCCTAATCTGCCGCTCCGTAAACCGCCGCCACCTACGTTATCCCTATGTACCCCTAATCTGCTGCCCTAACATCGCCGACCCCTATGTTATATTTATTAACCCCTAATCTGCCCCCCACAACGTCGCCGACACCTGCCTACACTTATTAACCCCTAATCTGCCGAGCGGACCTGAGCGCTACTATAATAAAGTTATTAACCCCTAATCCGCCTCACTAACCCTATCATAAATAGTATTAACCCCTAATCTGCCCTCCCTAACATCGCCGACACCTACCTTCAATTATTAACCCCTAATCTGCCGACCGGAGCTCACCGCTATTCTAATAAATGTATTAACCCCTAAAGCTAAGTCTAACCCTAACACTAACACCCCCCTAAGTTAAATATAATTTTTATCTAACGAAATAAATTAACTCTTATTAAATAAATGATTCCTATTTAAAGCTAAATACTTACCTGTAAAATAAATCCTAATATAGCTACAATATAAATTATAATTATATTATAGCTATTTTAGGATTAATATTTATTTTACAGGCAACTTTGTAATTATTTTAACCAGGTACAATAGCTATTAAATAGTTAAGAACTATTTAATAGTTACCTAGTTAAAATAATAACAAATTTACCTGTAAAATAAATCCTAACCTAAGATATAATTAAACCTAACACTACCCTATCAATAAAATAATTAAATAAACTACCTACAATTACCTACAATTAACCTAACACTACACTATCAATAAATTAATTAAACACAATTGCTACAAATAAATAAAATTAAATAAACTATCTAAAGTACAAAAAATAAAAAAGAACTAAGTTACAGAAAATAATAAAATATTTACAAACATAAGAAAAATATTACAACAATTTTAAACTAATTACACCTACTCTAAGCCCCCTAATAAAATAACAAAGCCCCCCAAAATAAAAAATTCACTACCCTATTCTAAAATACAAATATTACAAGCTCTTTTACCTTACCAGCCCTGAACAGGGCCCTTTGCGGGGCATGCCCCAAGAATTTCAGCTCTTTTGCCTGTAAAAAAAAACATACAATACCCCCCCCCCCAACATTACAACCCACCACCCACATACCCCTAATCTAACCCAAACCCCCCTTAAATAAACCTAACACTACCCCCCTGATGATCTTCCTACCTTGTCTTCACCATGCCAGGTTCACCGATCCGTCCTGGCTCCAAGATCTTCATCCAACCCAAGCGGGGGCTAGACATCCACTGAAGAAGTCCAGAAGAGGGTCCAAAGTCTTCCTCCTATCCGGCAAGAAGAGGACATCCGGACCGGCAAACATCTTCTCCAAGCGGCATCTTCTATCTTCTTCCATCCGATGACGACCGGCTCCATCTTGAAGACCTCCAGCGCGGATCCATCCTCTTCTTCCGACGACTAGACGACGAATGACGGTTCCTTTAAGGGACGTCATCCAAGATGGCGTCCCTCGAATTCCGATTGGCTGATAGGATTCTATCAGCCAATCGGAATTAAGGTAGGAATTTTCTGATTGGCTGATGGAATCAGCCAATCAGAATCAAGTTCAATCCGATTGGCTGATCCAATCAGCCAATCAGATTGAGCTCGCATTCTATTGGCTGATCGGAACAGCCAATAGAATGCGAGCTCAATCTGATTGGCTGATTGGATCAGCCAATCGGATTGAACTATATTCTGATTGGCTGATTCCATCAGCCAATCAGAAAATTCCTACCTTAATTCCGATTGGCTGATAGAATCCTATCAGCCAATCGGAATTCGAGGGACGCCATCTTGGATGACGTCCCTTAAAGGAACCGTCATTCGTCGTCTAGTCGTCGGAAGAAGAGGATGGATCCGCGCTGGAGGTCTTCAAGATGGAGCCGGTCGTCATCGGATGGAAGAAGATAGAAGATGCCGCTTGGAGAAGATGTTTGCCGGTCCGGATGTCCTCTTCTTGCCGGATAGGAGGAAGACTTTGGACCCTCTTCTGGACTTCTTCAGTGGATGTCTAGCCCCCGCTTGGGTTGGATGAAGATCTTGGAGCCAGGACGGATCGGTGAACCTGGCATGGTGAAGACAAGGTAGGAAGATCATCAGGGGGGTAGTGTTAGGTTTATTTAAGGGGGGTTTGGGTTAGATTAGGGGTATGTGGGTGGTGGGTTGTAATGTTGGGGGGGGGTATTGTATGTTTTTTTTTACAGGCAAACGAGCTGAAATTCTTGGGGCATGCCCCGCAAAGGGCCCTGTTCAGGGCTGGTAAGGTAAAAGAGCTTGTAATATTTGTATTTTAGAATAGGGTAGGGAATTTTTTATTTTGGGGGGCTTAGTTATTTTATTAGGGGGCTTAGAGTAGGTGTAATTAGTTTAAAATTGTTGTAATATTTTTCTTATCTTTGTAAATATTTTATTATTTTCTGTAACTTAGTTCTTTTTTATTTTTTGTACTTTAGATAGTTTATTTAATTTTATTTATTTGTAGCAATTGTGTTTAATTAATTTATTGATAGTGTAGTGTTAGGTTAATTGTAGGTAATTGTAGGTAGTTTATTTAATTATTTTATTGATAGGGTAGTGTTAGGTTTAATTATATCTTAGGTTAGGATTTATTTTACAGGTAAATTTGTTATTATTTTAACTAGGTAACTATTAAATAGTTCTTAACTATTTAATAGCTATTGTACCTGGTTAAAATAATTACAAAGTTGCCTGTAAAATAAATATTAATCCTAAAATAGCTATAATATAATTATAAATTATATTGTAGCTATATTAGGATTTATTTTACAGGTAAGTATTTAGCTTTAAATAGGAATTATTTATTTAATAAGAGTTAATTTATTTCGTTAGATAAAAATTATATTTAACTTAGGGGGGTGTTAGTGTTAGGGTTAGACTTAGCTTTAGGGGTTAATACATTTATTAGAATAGCGGTGAGCTCCGGTCGGCAGATTAGGGGTTAATAATTGAAGGTAGGTGTCGGCGATGTTAGGGAGGGCAGATTAGGGGTTAATACTATTTATGATAGGGTTAGTGAGGCGGATTAGGGGTTAATAACTTTATTATAGTAGCGCTCAGGTCCGCTCGGCAGATTAGGGGTTAATAAGTGTAGGTAGGTGTCGGCGACGTTGTGGGGGGCAGATTAGGGGTTAATAAATATAACATAGGGGTCGGCGATGTTAGGGGTAGCAGATTAGGGGTACATAGGGATAACGTAGGTGGCGGCGATTTGCGGTCGGAAGATTAGGGGTTAATAATTTTAAGTAGCTTGCGGCGACGTTGTGGGGGGCAAGTTAGGGGTTAATAGATATAATACAGGGGTCGGCGGTGTTAGGGGCAGCAGATTAGGGGTACATAAGTATAACGTAGGTGGCGGTCGGCAGATTAGGGGTTAAAATTTTTAATCGAGTGGCGGCGATGTGGGGGGACCTCGGTTTAGGGGTACATAGGTAGTTTATGGGTGTTAGTGTACTTTAGGGTACAGTAGTTAAGAGCTTTATAAACCGGCGTTAGCCAGAAAGCTCTTAACTCCTGCTATTTTCAGGCGGCTGGAATCTTGTCGTTAGAGCTCTAACGCTCACTGCAGAAACGACTCTAAATACCGGCGTTAGGAAGATCCCATTGAAAAGATAGGCTACGCAAATGGCGTAGGGGGATCTGCGGTATGGAAAAGTCGCGGCTGTAAAGTGAGCGTTAGACCCTTTAATCACTGACTCCAAATACCAGCGGGCGCCCAAAACCAGCGTTAGGAGCCTCTAACGCTGGTTTTGACGGCTACCGCCGAACTCTAAATCTAGGCCATTGTGTGGTAAAGGTTAGTCTGTATTTATGATAGTATCTTTTTGTCCTGTTAGGGGGGTAAAGTAGATACCCGTGGTTAAACCATTGCAGGTTGTACATCCCCTACAACGGTAGCATTCAGGTTTACCCTGTAGCCAGTTGGTTTTCTGATAACTATGGATTGGATCAGTCTGTACCAGGCTATCTCTAAGTGATCTTGCTCTTCTAAATCCCACTCAAGGGACTTGCATATTTGTAAGTGGGAGATGTTTATCCGTTGTTAGTATTTGCCAGTTTTTTGTAGTATCTTTGATATCCCTTGTTTGTCCTGTGTGTACGTGGTCACGAGATGCAAAGCAGATTTTCAAATCTGCTTTGCATCTCATTCAATTGTTTAATGGTGTTTGTATATTCTGTGTTATTCCTTTTGACTCTTTTCATTTGTGAGATAGGTAGAGCTTTTTTAAGAGCTGGTGGATGGCAGCTGGTATAATGGAGGATAGAATTACGGTCTGTAGTTTTTCTAAACAGCATGGAATGTATGGTTCCATCTTTTTTGTAGAGCCTGAGATCTAGAAAGTCTACTGTTTCTGTACTATAGTTAATTTTGAACTTCAAGGCTGGGCATATCCTGTTTAGTGTCTGATGCCACACGAGTAGTTCTTCTTCAGTGCCCCTCCATATAAGTATCAGGTCGTCTATGTACCTTTTAAATAATTATAATCCTGGGGCCTTTGAATAACTGTGTATCTTGTTCCTCAAGTTGAAGGTAAATGTACTTTTCGAACTTAAAGTAGTTGTAAGTCAGACAGTATTCATGTAACGTCAGTAGTACATCCGTCGAAGGTCCAACATAGGGGTATCTTGTAAGATGATTTTTAACCGCTCTCAGGCCTAGTTGATGGGGTATAGCAGTGTATAAACTTGCTACATCAAGTGTTACAAGTAGATCTTCATCCCTTATGTCTTCCAGTGTTTTGCATATTTCCAGTAGGTTGTTAGAATCCATTGCTACGCAAACCTTTATATAGGTTTTTGGGAGGAATCTAAGATATATAATAATAACCCATTTGCTAATCAAATTATTTGGTTGGGGAGGTTGATAGACGATATTATCCTGATATGGAAAGGAAACAATAGAGCAGTTTATTACATATGTAAATGGTAACAATATGAACCTCCACTTCACACATAAAATCAATAGATATGAAATTGAATTTTTAGACCTAATTTTGTTTCAGGAAAACAATAGAATACTAACAAATGTCTTTAGGAAAAAACGGATATCAATGGGTACCTCCCATCAAACAATGGTCATCATCAGATCGATCACAATATGTCTCCATTTCGAACAGTGACTCCCTCCCTCTCCCAGTCACGTGTGGTGTTCCCCAAGGTAAAATTCTCGGTCCCCTACTATTCACATTATTTATCAATGATCTGTCTAATGTCTGCAAATCCTCAACTGTACACATGTACGCAGACGACACGGTAATCTATGCAAGCAAATCCGATCTGCCGCAGCTTGAGGCAGTGCTCCAAGACCAGTTCACAGAGGTAGAAAAGTGGATCTCAAAAAACAAACTCTTCCTAAAGACTGACAAAACTGTCACAATGATCTTTGGAACGGGTCCTAACACAAATTACAAAATTCCCATCTACGCATCAAAACAAAATCCAATTGCACACTGACCACAGTCCACTCTTTTAAATACCTAGGTATGTTGTTAGACCCTAATCTATCATTTGGCCTCCACATAGAAAAACTTGCCTCTAAACTTTATCCAAAGCTAGGTGCCCTGTACAGAAACAAATCCTGCCTCAGCCCTACAGTAAAGGAAAAGATTTACAGCAAACGCTGATGCCTATCATGGATTACGGGGATGTAGTATACGCACCTGCACCGCAAACTCACCTTAATAAACTTAATACATTGTATAAGTCGTTCTGCCGCTTTGTGCTACAATGTAACTACAGGACCCACCATTGTGACATGCTAAAAGAACTAAACTGGCTGTCGCTGGAATCCAGATGCACCCTCATCTTTCCTGCCTTGTCTTTAAGAGCCTTTCTGGGAAGCTCCCACCCTACCTGAGCAGAATGCTCTACCCTGCTATTTCCACCTCCTATAACCTCCGATCCAGTACCAGCACATTATTTAGCTTGCCTCAATACAAAAAGAAAGCAGCTCGATCCTCCTTTTCCTACAGAGCACCACAGTTATGGAACGACCTCCCGCACACTTTCAAACCTTCTCTAAGCCTAATATCCTTTAAGAGATCCCTCTCTACATATCTCAAAACAGAATGCTCCTGTCATGGTTGATTATATACAGTATTTCCTACCTGTTTTATGCATATATATTATATATTTCCTACCTGTTTTGCATATATTGTGTATTATTATTGTTTTTGAATTTTATTGTACCCTATTGTATCAATGCAATGTTTTGTGGACCCAGGACATACTTGAAAACGAGAAAAATCTCAATGTATCCTTCCTGGTAAAATATTTTATAAATAAATAAAATAAACCCTGGATCAAAAATATCCCTTTTGGACAATTCCAAAGGCTGCAATGGAACTGTTTAAAAGTGGAGGATTTTGATAGAGAAGCAAAAGTTTTAAAATCACAACTTCTAAGTTAAAAGTACCCTAAGAATCTAGTAGAGGGAGCCTACTCAAAAGCAGAAAGACAGGATCGATCAATCCTACTAGATAAGAAATTTGAAGGTAATTCTACCAATAGTAAAAAACAAACAATTAAGATGTCAAGTTCAAACTACAATATAGGCTTCATGACCACGTATAATGAGGCTGTACCCCAAATTAAAACGATTCTGTGTAAATATTGGCCAATTTTGCAACAAGATCATTTTTTAAAGAATAAAATTGGTGAAAAACCAACAATAACCTTTTGGATAAATAAAAACCTAAAAAAAATTCTAGCACCAAGCAAATTGAAAAACAATAAAAATAAAAATATAAACAAAAATTGGCTAGAGAATAATAACAAAAGTTTTTTTAGGTGCAATTAAAAAAATTGTGTGGGCTGTGCACATGCATATAATGGTAATAAGCCCATACATAAAAAATGTTCACACTCAAATTCGAAACTATGTACTGTAAATGTATTGTTAGCGAACTGCAAAACAGAATACATTGTATATATGTTGGAGTGCAGCTGTAGTTTGCACTAAATAGTGAGATTGAAACATATGTACAAAACAAGGCTTCTAGAACACATTAAAAATATAGAGCAAGGATATTCAGGACACAATTTATCAGATCACTTCAAAATATTTCATAACAAAAAGCCAGCTGGTCTGAGTGGGACCATCTTAGAGTTTATACCCCCAGGAAAAGAAGGGGGTTATAGATTGAAAAATCTGAGACAGAGGGAAACCTACTGGATCCGTTTTATGAATGCTATGGCTCCAGCAGGTTTGAACAAGGATATAGACGTGGCATTTTTGTAGGGGAAATATATATATATATATATATATATATATATATATATATATTTATTTTTCTCTTGCAATTAACGCTAATAATATGAAATTAAATTTAACGTCTGTCTTTATATTCTTTAACTAAGAGCAAAATCAGGAGGAAGGGAGAAAAAAGTTACATATTAAATAAAAGAATCCTTTTAGGTCCCTTTAAGTACAGTGAGACAGTTAATAAAATAAAGTTACATGAAAAATAGGCAGTAGCGATTTAAACATCAAGGAGACTAAAAATGCCCTCCAAATATCACATTGAAAATATGCATGTATGCAACAATATAAACTAAGGTGTTATAAAATAACACTCCTCAGAAAATTAAATGAGAAAAAGAATCACTAAAGGGGGTTAGAAACTCAAAACACAAATAGGGGTTAAAATTAACAAAGGAGGGAATTAAGTCTCCAATCTTAGAATGACCAATCAGTATGTCAGAAAAAATGCCAGGTACACGCTCATTACAATCATACAGGACAGTTCTCATACCTTTAAAAAGGAGCAAAGAGCAGGTACATACTCACCTCTGATGAAGAAGTTTTATAACTTCGAAACGAGTAATAGATATGTGCAATTAGTTTCTGATCGATTCGGAAATTCGTAAAATTCGGCAAATTCGGAGATTCGGATCAAACCGAATTTCCGAATTAAAATACTACAGAATTTACAGAATAAATCTGAATTAGTTTGGATTTATTCGGTAAATTCGGATGGCCATGGATTACACTAGTATTGTACAGTATATTAGGTTATATCACTCTGCTATGGGTTACACCTAATATACAGTACATAATACTAGTCTAATCCCACCTAACACTTACCGAAATTCCGAATATCCGAATTGAACCGAATCCAGCCGAATTTCTTCGAATCCGAAACTAATCCGAACCGAATCGATTCAAAATTTTCCGAATTCTAATTGATCCGAACCGAAATTCAAAAAATTCCGAATCTAACCGAATTTTTTCGCCATGCACATATCTAACAAGTAAGGTTTGGAGCTGTGTACCTGGCGAATTAGTTTTACTGTGAAGCATATGTTTTTTTAACAGACACTTAAGTATTTAGAGTCCAGTAAATATTATTGTTTTATATGAATTACTGAACAATTATGGAATCCGAAGATTTTTATGCTGTATGAATAACTAATTACGCTACAATAATACATCATATTTTTGAGGGCTTTTGATGTATCCCTGTAATGTTCCATTATTTCTTAATCTGCTGGCGCTTTATAAATACTTGATAATAATAATAATAATAATAATAATAATAATAAAAATGTAAGTGTGCATTTGTGTGTATATGAGCAGGAATTTTATTAAACAGGTAACACTGTGAGCTTTTTCCTGTTTCTATTTTGTGTATAAATTTCCAACCTCACTACTAACACACACCGGAGACCGAGTCACAAGAGAGAGGCGTGCCTGCACAGAACAATCAGACACCTGGTCCAACAAGGGTAAATCTCCTCCCAGCTGGATGAACGACAGCGCGTCTTTTGGATGACGTCTGGCTTCTACTAACGAAGACAACTTTAACACTGCCTAACTTGGATCCTACAGAGAGAAAAAGTGATCCATACTCCACTGGAGGTGAATAACTTACCTCATAGGATTACCTCATTATCATTATTATTATAGGTTGTTTTTTTTATCATCATCAGAAATAGGATAATACGTGTTTATCATGACACCTCTGTGAATCTGCAGGCCACAGTCACTATTATATTTCTTGTGGACTTTATTATTTGTAGAATACTGTTTATGTATGAGAATTTTGAAAGATTCTCTAGCACGTAGTTTGCACTTACATTAGGGTATTGTCGGTAACTATTAGAAAGAAAGAGGGTCCTTCCCATAATGTTTTATTGAACTTAAAGCTGCAATCTAATTGTTAACAGCGCCTCCCAGTTTTTGTGGTTTACCGGGGGTCCAGTTTACTACAAATTAATACTTCTTGTGTTTGTATATATATATATATATATATATATATATATATATATATATATATATATATATATATATAGGTATAGATATATTCTTTTTAATTCTCAATTTCTGTTTGTATATATATATATATATATATATATATATATATTTATAGGTATAGATATTTTTTTTTAATTCTCAATTTGTTAGTTGCTGACATGATACAAGCCCCACTAGTGCTCTGAGCAGCTGCAGTATTTAAAATGCTAGTGCACAGAGAATATCCAGCTATACTTCACATGCACGTGCATAGAAAAATGTTAACACTAAAACAGTGATAACTTTTACTAGGGGCATTTTTGCCAGTACATGTATATTGCAAATATGTTTATATTCAAAGATGTAATTAATCTATGCACATTTAAATTTTGACCAGAATTTCCCTTTCATATCCATTTCAGAAAAGTGTTGATTTTTTAATAAAAAAAAAAGAATTCCTTCACATGATTTGACTTGGTCAACAGAACAAAGATCTGCATCAGATTATCTACTAACACTAATTAGTTAAACAAACTAAAAACACTGAAACAAAAGAGGCTTCTCTCTTTGTCTCCCAGTGTCATTTACTAACAAGCTATTAACCCTCTAACAATTTATAATGGTCAATAAACTGATTAGAGGGCAAAGCTACATTATTTAGGAGGTGAGCAATCTCCTGTGGTCATTAAGGTCCTGGCAATGAGTTTAGAGCAATGTTGCTAATTACCAGAGCTTGATGAGTCCTCATTAGGAATTGTAATTATCCAGCTCTGAGTAAACTCTTTTTTCTTCCTAATGTATTCTCCTCTGGTCTTCAGTTCCTTCTACATCTCGGGTGGATAAATCAGGAATGTGGTAAAATACAGGGCAACAGCTGCCAGAACAAAAACTACAACTGATCTTCTTTTTTAAGATTAAAAACAGCTAATTAGGATGAAAAGGAATTAAGACCATAGACCCCAAAAGACATTGTATTTGGAGACATTCAGGAACTAAATAGACCCTCAGTTGGCTCTTAAAAAATAATCTTAAAAGATTATTATTATTTAAGCACAAACATTAGTTTAATCATAAAGTGAATACTCATCAAATGATATTCTAATGAAATAATAAAAATAGCAAATTATTCAGTGTCATTTTAAAACACTTTAATTTTCAAATGTGCTTTGTTCCCTCTTGGTATCCATTGTTGAAAAAGAATATGCACATATCCTACACTAATGGGAGCTAGCTGCTGATTGGTGCCTGTACACCTTTGGTTCTTGTGATTGGCTAACTAGATGTGTTCAGCTAGCTGCCAGAAGTGCAGTGATGTTCCTTCAGCAAACAATAACAAGAGAATGAAGCAAATTTAATAATAGAAGTAAAATGGAAAGTTGTTTGAAATTGTATGTTCTATCTGAATCATGAATGAAAATGTTCTGGTTTCCTTTTAATGTCCTCTGGTATCAGTCAATTCCATGCACTGGGCAAAAGCCATCAGCGGAATAGCAGCAGTGATTGGTGGATACAAGTATATTCTCCTACTGATTGGATAATCGGCTGTTTCATGATCAAATATGGCAATGCATTGCGACTCTCAAGTGACAGTTTAACTTCTTTGTAGGGGTTAAACACAGAGCATTTTGTGTAGTAATAATAATAAGCTGTAACAAATGATAGCATATTATTTCCCATCACGTTACCCATCCTTTCTATGCCTGGCTCCATCACCTTATGTATCACAATACCCATCCTTCTTATGCCTGGCTCCATCACCCTATGTATCACAATACCCATCCTTCTTATGCCTGGCTCCATCACCCTATGTATCACAATACCCATCCTTCTTATGCCTGGCTCCATCACCCTATTTATCAAATTACCCATCCTTCTTATGCCTGGCTCCATCACCCTATGTATCACAATACCCATCCTTCTTATGCCTGGCTCCATCACCATATGTATCACATTACCCATCCTTCTTATGCCTGGCTTCATCACCCTATGTATCACAATACCCATCCTTCTTATGCCTGGCTCCATCACCATATGTATCACATTACCCATCCTTCTTATGCCTGGCTCCATCACCCTATGTATCACATTACCCATCCTTCTTATGCCTGGCTCCATCACCTTATACATAACATTACCCATCCTTTCTATGCTTGGCTCCATCACCTTATGCATCACATTACACATCCTTTCTATGCTTGGCTCCATCACCTTATACATCCCATTACCCATCATTTATATGCTTGGCTCCAACACCTTATGCATCACATTACCCATCCTTTCTATGCTTGGCTCCATCACCTTATACATCACATTACCCATCCTTTCTATGCTTGGCTCCATCACCTTATGCATCACATTACCCATCCTTTCTATGCTTGGCTCCATCACCTTATACATCACATTACCCATCCTGTCTATGCTTGGCTCTATCACCTTATACATCACATTACCCATACTTCTTATGCCTGGCTCCATCACCCTATGTATCACATTACAACATCCTTCTTATGCCTGGCTCCATCACCCTATGTATCACAATACCCATCCTTCTTATGCCTGGCTCCATCACCCTATGTATCACAATACCCATCCTTCTTATGCCTGGCTCCATCACCCTATGTATCACAATACCCGTCCTTCTTATGCCTGGCTCCAACACCCTATGTATCACAATACCCATCCTTCTTATGCCTGGCTCCATCAACTTATGTATCACAATACCCATCCTTCTTATGCCTGGCTCCATCACCCTATGTATCACATTACAACATCCTTCTTATGCCTGGCTCCATCACCCTATGTATCACAATACCCATCCTTCTTATGCCTGGCTCCATCACCCTATGTATCACAATACCCATCCTTCTTATGCCTGGCTCCATCACCCTATGTATCACAATACCCATCCTTCTTATGCCTGGCTCCATCACCCTATGTATCACAATACCCATCCTTCTTATGCCTGGCTCCATCACCTTATGTATCACAATACCCATCCTTCTTATGCCTGGCTCCATCACCCTATGTATCACAATACCCATCCTTCTTATGCCTGGTTCCATCACCCTATGTATCACAATACCCATCTTTCTTATGCCTGGATCCATCACCCTATGTATCACATTACCCATCCTTCTTATGCCTGGCTCCATCACCCTATGTATCACATTACCCATCCTTCTTATGCCTGGCTCCATCACCCTATGTATCACATTACCCATCCTTCTTATGCCTGGCTCCATCACCCTATGTATCACATTACCCATCCTTCTTATGCCTGGCTCCATCACCCTATGTATCACAATACCCATCCTTCTTATGCCTGGCTCCATCACCTTATACATAACATTACCCATCCTTTCAATGCTTGGCACCTTATGCATCACATTACCCATCATTTCTATGCTTGGCTCCATCACCTTATACATCAGATTACACATCATTTCTATGCTTGGCTCCATCACCTTATGCATCACATTACCCATCCTTTCTATGCTTGGCTCCATCACCTTATACATCACATTACCCATCCTTTCTATGCTTGGCTCAATCACCTTATGCATCACATTACCAATCCTTTCTATGCTTGGCTCCATCACCTTATACATCTCATTACCCATCCTTTCTATGCTTGGCTCCATCACCTTATGCATCACATTACCCATCCTTTCTATGCATGGCTCCATCACCTTGTACATCACATTACCCATCCTTTCTATGCTTGGCTCCATCACCTTATGCATCACATTACCCATCCTTTCTATGCTTGGATCCATCACCTTATACATCACATTACCCATCCTTTCTATGCTTGGCTCCATCACCTTATACATCACATTAACCATCCTTCCTATGCTTGACTCCATCCCCTTATGCATTACATTACCCATCCTTTCTATGCTTGGCTCCATCACCTTATATATCACATTACCTATCCTTTCTATGCCTGGCTCTATCACCTTTTGCATCAGATAATCCATCCTTTCTATGCCTGGCTCCATCACCTTATGCATCACATTACAACATCCTTCTTATGCCTGGCTCCATCACCTTATACATCACATTACCCATCCCTTCTATGCTTGGCTCCATCACCTTATACATCACATTACCCATACTTCCTATGCCTGGCTCCATCACCTTATACATCACATTACCCATACATTCTATGCCCTGGCTCCATCACCTTATACATCACATTACCCATCCTTTCTATGCTTGGCTCCATCAACTTATACATCACATTATCCATCCTTTCAATACTTGGCTCCATCACCTTATGTATCACATTACAACATAATTCTTATGCCTGGCTCCATCACCTTATACATCACATTACCCATCCTTTCTATGCTTGGCTCCATCACCTTATGCATCATATTACCCATCCTTTCTTGCCTGGCTCCATCACCTTATACATCACATTACCCATCCTTTCTATGCTTGGCTCCATCACCTTATACATCACATTACCCATCCTGTCTATGCTTGGCTCCATCACCTTATACATCACATTACCCATCCTTTCTATGCTTGGCTCCATCATCTTATACATCACATTACCCATCCTTTCTATGCTTGGCTCCATCACCTTATACATCACATTACCCATAATTTCTATGCTTGGCTCCATCACCTTATGCATCCCATTACCCATCCTTTCTATGCTTGGCTCCATCACCTTATACATCACATTACCCATCCTTTCTATGCTTGGCTCCATCACCTTATACATCACATTACCCATCCTTTCTATGCTTGGCTCCATCCCCTTATACATCACATTACCCATCCTTTCTATGCTTGGCTCCATCACCTTATGCATCACATTACCCATCCTTTCTATGCTTGGCTCCATCACCTTATACATCACATTACCCATCCTTTCTATGCTTGGCTCCATCATGCTTTACATTACCCATCCTTCTTATGCCTGGCTCCATCATGCTTTACATTACCCATCCTTTCTATGCCTGGCTCCATCACCTTATGTATCACATTACCCATAATTTATATGCCTGGCTTCATCACCATATGCATCACATTACCCGTCCTGTATATGTCTGGCTCCATCACCTTATACATAACATTACCCATCCTTTCAATGCCTGGCTCCATCACCTTATACATCACATTGCCCATCCTTCTTATGCCTGGCTCCATCATGCTTTACATTACCCATCCTTTCTATGCCTGGCTCCATCATCTTATGTATCACATTACCCATAATTTATATGCCTGGCTTCATCACCTTATGCATCACATTATGCATCCATTCTATGCCTGGCTCCATCGCCTTATACATCACATTACCCATCCTTTCTATGCCTGGCTCCATCACCTTATGTATCACATTACCCATCCTTCCTATGCCTGGCTCCATCACCTTATGCATCACATTATGCATCTTTCTATACCTGGCTCCATCACCTTATACATCACATTACCCATCCTTTCTATGCCTGGCTCCATCACCTTATGCATCACATTATCCAACCTTTCTATGCCTGGCTCCATCACCTTATGCATCACATTACCCATCCTTTCTATGCTTGGCTCCATCACCTTATACATCACATTACCCATCATGTCTATGCTTGGCTCCATCACCTTATGCATCACATTACCCATCCTTTCTATGCTTGGCTCCATCACCTTATAAATCACATTACCCATCCTTTCTATGCTTGGCTCCATCACCTTATAAATCACATTACCCATCCTTTCTATGCTTGGCCCCATCACCTTATACATCACATTACCCATCCTTTTTATGCTTGGCTCCATTACCTTATGCATCACATTACCCATCCTTTCTATGCTTGGCTCCATCACCTTATACATCACATTACCCATCCTTTCTATGCTTGGCTCCATCACCTTATACATCACATTACCCATCCTTTCTATGCCTGGCTCCATCACCTTATGTATCACATTACCCATCCTTCTCATGTCTGGCTTTATTATCTTATGTATCATATTACCCATCCTTCCTATGCCTGACTTCATCCCCTTATGCATTACATTACCCATCCTTTCTATACTTAGCTCCATCACCTTATGCATCATATTACCCATCCTTTCTATGCCTGGCTCCATCACATTATGTATCACATTACCCATCCTTTCTATGCCTGGTTCCATCATGCTTTATATTACCCATCCTTTCTATGCCTGCTCCATCATCTTTTGTATCACATTACCCGTCGTGTCTATGTCTGGCTCCATCACCTTATACATCACATTACCCATCCTTTCAATGCCTGGCTCCATCACCTTATACATCACATTGCCCATCCTTCTTATGCCTGGCTCCATCATGCTTTACATTACCCATCCTTTCTATGCATGGCTCCATCATCTTATGTATCACATTACCCATAATTTCTATGCCTTGCTTCATCACCTTATTCATCACATTATGCATCCTTTCTATGCCTGACTCCATCACCTTATACATCACATTACCTATCCTTTCTATGCCTGGCTCCATCACCTTATGCATCACATTACCCATCCTTTCTATGCCTGCTCCATCACCTTATCCATCACATTATGCATCCTTTCTATGCCTGGCTCCATCACCTTATGTATCACATTACCCATCCTTTCTATGCCTGGCTCCATCACCTTATGCATCACATTACTCATCCTTTCTATGCCTGGCTCCATCACCATATGTATCACATTATCCATCCTTTCTATGCCTGGCTCCATCATCTTATGTATAACATTACCCATCCTTTCTTTGCCTGGCTCCATCACCTTATGTATCACATTAACCATCCTTTCTATGCCTGGCTCCATCACCTTATGTATCACATTACCCATCCTTTCTATGCCTGGCTCCATCACCTTATGCATCACATTACCCATCCTTTCTATGCTTGGCTCCATCACCTTATACATCACATTACCCATCCTTGCTATGCACAGCTCTGTCACTATATGAATCATATCATTCTTCTTGCCTTACTTCATCACCTTTTGCTCTTCTTGTATCTGGGGCCATCACCTAATGTGTGACTTCCCCTTTCCTTTCTATGCTTTGCTCCTTCATTCCGTAGCCAAACTCACATTATAAGACCAAATGTCCCAAGTGTCTCAGAAACTACAGCCAAAAAAAATGTTTTTGCATTAAAGGGAAAGCTGCTTATTTGTAGAAATGAGCCCAACTACTGAGTGCTATGATTCATAATTAGTGATGTTGCGAATTGTTCGCCTGTGAATAGTTCCCGGCGAACATATCTTGTTCTCGTTCGCAACAGCGGGCGAACATATGCGATGTTCGATCCGCCCCTATTCATCATCATTGAGTAAACTTTGATCCTGTATCTCACAATCTGCAGACACATTCCAGCCAATCAGCAGCAGACCCTCCCTCCCAGACCCTCCCAGCTCCTGGACAGCAGCCATTTTAGATTCATTCGGAAGCTGCATTCTTAGTGAGAGGAGGGACGGTGTAGCTGCTGCTGATTTAATAGGGAAATTGATAGCTAGGCTAGTGTATTCAGTGTCCACTACAGTCCTGAAGGACTCATCTGATATCTGCTGTAAGGACAGCACCCCAAACAGCCCTTTTAGGGATAGAACATCAGTCTGTTTTATTTTTTTTTCCTGTGTAATCTAATTGCAGTTGCCTGTCTGCCAAGCTACTAGCCCAGTGCCACCACTCATATCTGGTGTAACAGTAGTGTAAATTATAAAAAAAAAAAACTTTTTTGACTGTGAAACATCAGTCTGCTAGTGCAATCTAATTGCAGTTGCCTGCCTGCCAGCATGTGTGCCAGGCCCACTTGCCCAGTGCCACCACTCATATCTGGTGTAACAGTAGTGTAAATTTAAAAAAAAAACCTTTTTGACTGTGAAACATCAGTCTGCTAGTGTAATCTAATTGCAGTTGCCTGCCTGCCAGCGTGTGTGCCAGGCCCACTTGCCCAGTGCCACCACTCATATCTGGTGTAACAGTAGTGTAAATTTAAAAAAAAAAACTTTTTGACTGTGAAACATCAGTCTGCTAGTGTAATCTAATTGCAGTTGCCTGCCTGCCAGCGTGTGTGCCAGGCCCACTTGCCCAGTGCCACCACTCATATCTGGTGTAACAGTAGTGTAAATTTAAAAAAAAACTTTTTTGACTGTGAAACATCAGTCTGCTTGTGTAATCTAATTGCAGTTGCCTGCCTGCCAGCGTGTGTGCCAGGCCCACTTGCCCAGTGCCACCACTCATATCTGGTGTAACAGTACTGTAAATAAAAAAAAAAAAACTTTTTTGACTGTGAAACATCAGTCTGCTTGTGTAATCTAATTGCAGTTGCCTGCCTGCCAGCGTGTGTGCCAGGCCCACTTGCCCAGTGCCACCACTCATATCTGGTGTAACAGTAGTGTCAATTTAAAAAAAAACAACTTTTTTGACTGTGAAACATCAGTCTGCTTGTGTAATCTAATTGCAGTTGCCTGCCTGCCAGCGGGTGTGCCAGGCCCACTTGCCCAGTGCCACCACTCATATCTGGTGTAACAGTAGTGTAAATTAAAAAAAAAAACTTTTTTGACTGTGAAACATCAGTCTGCTTGTGTAATCTAATTGCAGTTGCCTGCCTGCCAGCGTGTGTGCCAGGCCCACTTGCCCAGTGCCACCACTCATATCTGGTGTAACAGTAGTGTAAATTAAAAAAAAAACTTTTTTGACTGTGAAACATCAGTCTGCTTGTGTAATCTAATTGCAGTTACCTGCTTGCCAGTGTGTGTGCCAGGCCCACTTGCCCAGTGCCACCACTCATATCTGGTGTAACAGTAGTGTAAATTAAAAAAAAAAAACTTTTTTGACTGTGAAACATCAGTCTGCTAGTGTAATCTTCTTATATGGACAACTGTAAAAAACAGAAACAGAGGCGCCACATGTGTAGATCAATAGATACCAAGATGTATATCTGGACAAGACACAGGATACTCACAAACGTGAAGGCACTCTCTTGTGCCTGTTAGAGGCAGGCTGGTATTCTAAACAGCAAACCAGCTGGCTGTGTATACGAATCCCCGTCGTGATGTCCTGGAGAGATGGATGTCCTGCAAGGCAGTCCTTGCCTGGATAGTGTCCTAGAGGTTGGAACAAGGGAGAAAGGCTGGACAGCCTTTATGTTACTTGGAAGAGATTGATGCACACACCAGACTTAGTGAATCATAAAACTAGCATTTATTATACAGAATAAAATCGCCAGTAATGTAGCACATTACAGCTGGTGTGTTAAAATCAAATCTCTTATGGTATATAGAGAAGTAAAGCGACGCGTTTCTCGGGAGTGACCCCGTTTCCTCAGGCTTGTATGCTCTATCTATGTCTTAATCACCCTTAAATAGGTCCAAGTAACCACATGTTCACAATAAACACTCCCCTTCCTTCCTTTACTTAAACCAATCAGAACCTTCCTTTCCCCCCACTCCCACTTGTTGCAGTAATTAGTTATTGTTTACTAGATAAATTTGTCATTGACAATATACTGTTTATTCCCTCTTATTCTTGTTATACATACAGGTGATCTTGAGATTTATTAACAAACTTGTTTTTGCGATCGTGTAGAAAGTTACAACCGGGATTATATAAACAAATCATGTCATGTGATGTGTGTCTAACCCACCAATGATAACGAAGAACTATGGGGCTTGTCTTAAAATCTGAATCCGATTGATGGGAGTCTATTTAATCATAAACTACATTTCCCATGATTCCTGTGAACTCATTTTGTGTGATCATATAGAGAGTTACAACCGGGATTATATAAACATGTGATATTTACCACCAATAATAACGAAGAACTATGGGGCTTGTCTTAAAATCTGAATCCGGTTGGTGGGAGTCTATTTGTTGATGAACTACATTTCCCATGATTCCTGTGAACTCCTTTTGTGGGTGTGGACCGCACCGGTTTTGTATCCACCGCCATCAGCATCACAGATAATGATTTTCATTGCTCAATACAGGTACACACCCAAAAATCTGATAGGTTGGTATGGCGTAAACACACTAACGTCAAGTTAACCAACCATGTTCAATATACGATCAATAGTGGACTCTATATTATGCCCAAATAAGTTTAAATGTCCAATAATTATGGCTATATGCGTGATAACAAATATGTATATAAAAAACAATGTGCAATAAAAATTAATGTGTACGGAACATCGGTGTTATAAAACTATATTTTAGAGACCAGGGACTCATTCCTAAATGTCCCTCTTCGCTTATGTGGTGAAGTGACTATATCTCTATGTTTGGTAATGTGCACTGGTGTACCAAGCATATTACATAAATTAACGTGACTATATCTGTGTGTATTTTTAAATACCCTATACATAACCGAGATGGTGATCTCTGGACGTGGTGGCAATATTTTTATAAAATGAGTTAAATATAATATATGTGAGTGCATATCGTGTTAACGATATGTATGGTGAATGTCAGCGGGATTCATTTATTAGAAATATTATGTGATTGTTTAGTGCTGCTAATTGATGTCTATAAGGCTAAGTGCATACGTGTTAATGATATAAAATAAAATAATGAAAAATGTATATGGTAAACAATGAGATCAGTGATAACGGTGTTGATATTTGTTAGAAGTGGCATACAATATAATATTGATTGGTTACTCCATAAAGATGGGGCTAATGGAGGACCATGAATGAAAAGGGAATATAAATGGAACCTCATAATCTTCCTGCTTATAATTACTAAATATCATATGGTTACAATGATCGTTCTAATATATGTTATTGGTACTGATATATATGCGCATTTGAGGTACTCACTATCATAAGCAACAAGTGGGGGGTGAAAGTCCAGTGTACAAAATCACTATAAACACATATATATATATATATACACACATACACATACACATATACACACATATATACATATATATATATATATATACACATATACATATATATATATATACATATATACATACATATCTCTGTATGTTGCTCTTCAACCGCATAAAAAATAAAAATACTGTAAATGGTATACCCAAAGCAGATAAAATCTATAATATTGATATTCATATTGTAATTTGTCTCCAGAATTACCAAACAATAACATTGACATATGCTATGTGAGTACATCTAAATCTATAGCCTCATTTGTACCTATATTATTGATATTCATATTGCAATTCATCTCAAGATCTATAAAATAGTGACTTGTGTTATGTAAATACAGCTGAATCTATAACTTCGTTTAAGCCTGTGGGAAACAAGCTATTGAATTTGAAAATCCAATAGGTTTCCCTCTGTCTGAGTTTGGTGAACCTATTATATGTATTGCTTTTCGGAATATTTTCTAAGGGGGTTATTATAAATGGACATTTTCCAGATAAATAATGTTGACAGGTGTGTCTAGACACACTATGTTTGGGTGATTTTGCTTTTATGTTCCTCAGATGTTCACTCCATCTGATGCGAACCTTCCTACAGGTCCTGCCTATGTATTGTATGCCACACTTGCAGGATAGCGCATATATGACGTAGCTGGAGTCACAGGTCATTTTGCTTTTGATGGTAAATTTTTTCTTATTGCTGTGTGACTCTATACTAGTTGTTCCATGGGAAATATATTTACACATGTGGCACAGTCTCTTTCCACATTTATATGTTCCCTTTTTTACTAAAAATATGGTTTCCTGTCTTCTCTCCAAATTTTGATGTATTCGTTACCTTTCTTTTTGTCATCACCACCTTACTTGGGGCTAGTTTTTGTTTGTAGGAGGGTGCTCTTCTAAAAACTACTTTAGGTTGTAACGGAAGTGTTTTGTTCAAAATCGGATCTTTTAATAAAATCGGCCAATGTTTTTTTAAAACTTTGTTAATGTTTTTGTGATTAGAGTTATATTGTGTAATAAATAGTGGTTGTTTATTAAAATTACACTTTTCTTGATTGTCATGTTGCTCTGTGGGAATTGAAGTTAATAGTTGTTCTCTATTTAGATCCCTGGCTCTCTGGGAACCCTTGTCAATAAGTTCAATAGGATATCCTTTCTCTATGAATCTTGATGTTAAAATGGGCGCTTGTAGGTCATACTGTTCTACCGTGCTACAATTCCTACGTAATCGACAGAACTGACTGTATGGAATATTAGTCTTCCATTTTGTTAAATGTTTGCTTGAAAAGTATAAGAAATTGTTGCAGTCTACCTTTTTGAAGTAGGTAGAGGTGGATATATTGCCCCAAGGGTCCCAGGCAAGTATAATATCTAAAAATTCTATTTGATCCTTTTGTAAATTGTGAGAAAAACTTATACCCATATTATTGTGATTCAGATATGAAACAAATTCTAATGCTTCTGTTTATGAACCATCAAAAATAAAAATCAAATCATCTATGTAACGGCCATAGAACACCAGATTGCCCCTCCATTGTGAGTTGTAAATGTATAGGTCTTCAAATTGACCCATAAAAAGATTTGCAAAACTTGGGGCAAATCTGGTGCCCATGGCCGTTCCCTTAATCTGTAAATAAAAAGTGTCTAAAAACTGAAAATAATTGTGTTTTAAAATAAAATTTATAAGAGAAATCAAATATTCTTTTTGTATCCCAGGCATGTAGGGATCTCTATTCAAATATAACTGTGTTGCTCGTATCCCTAAATCATGGGATATATTTGAATATAGAGATCCAACATCACATGAAAGCCAAAAATAATTACCACTATTAACTTTGATACTGGATAATCTATTGAGTAGGTCCCTGGTATCTTTGATATAAGATGGTAGGTTGATTACATGCTTTTGAAGATAGATGTCTATATACTCGGACAGTTTGTCAGTAATACTATTGATGCCCGCTATTATGGGCCTACCAGGGGGGACCTTATCATCTTTGTGCAGTTTGGGGAGGTGATAGTAATATGGGGTACTGGGGTGGTCGGGTGTGAGGTATCTCTTTTCTTTTTTTGTAAGAATGTCATCTCTGAGCCCTTGCTCTAATAGAAGATTAAGTTTCCTAGTGAAATCGATGGTAGGATCATGAGATAGTTTAATGTAGTATTCTCTATTATCCAAGATACGATGTGCTTCTTTGGTATAGTCTATATAATTTTGTAGGACTATGCCCCCACCTTTATCCGCCTGACGGATGACCAAATTCTTGTCACCCGTCAGGCTTTTGAGGGCTCTGGCTTCATTGGGCCAGGTTTGTTTTTTCCCCATAATTCTTTTGGGCATAGATTCCAAGTCTTCTAAAACTAATTCCTGATATAGGTCGATGTAAGATACCTCTTCTTTCGGTGGATGGAAAGTGGACGGGGGTGCTAATGAGGTATGGATTATTCCCTCAAACAATTCTTCTGTTAGTTGGCTGGGGTCATACATTATTACCGATGGGGGGTTTCTAGTTTGTTGGGAATTTAACAAAACCGGGGCCCCTTCAATGTTTTGTTTTCTTAGGGTCTTAATTGCAAAGTATCTCTGTAATGACAACTTGCGGGTATATTTGTTAAGGTCTACAAACAGTTCAAATATATTATGGGGATTGGGGGGACAATACGATAATCCTCTTCCCAACACCCTCACTTCATCATCGGTAAGATGGTGGGAAGATAGATTAAAGATACCTTTTTTCAATTTTTGAAGTTTGTTTTTTTGTTTGGTTTTCCCTCTCCCTCTCCTTCCCCGTTTGGGTAGGGCCTTTTCTTTTGGTTTGTCCCGGGATTGGGTCTCCTCCATAGAGGTGCCAGATTGGGGGTTCCTAAAAAAACCTCAGCTTGAGGGGTTGGAATGTTGTCCATTCTAGATGGCCCTGGCCTTTCATCTCTGGGATGTTCAAAGCCATTATCTTGAATTGAGTTCAGAGCTTGGAATCTGTTGGATATGGGAATATAATTGGGATTGTTGTGTTCCTGATAATCTGACATTCTTCTATAGTCTCTATCTGTGTATGAGGATCTATGTGAATTCCCATTATTGTTCTGATATTGGTTTCTATGGGGATAAGTTACATTCTGTTGTTGGTGATTGTTAGTATGATTAATATTTTGCATTGTATTCCTATCTGTATCAGCCGGGTGGTTGTGGTGGTAGTTATTTCTATTCATATTTCTATTTTGTCGTTTGTGGTTCTGGACTACCGTCCATTCACCCTTCTGAGTGTTTTTAGTTCTGTTGTAGGTATATACCTCCCCTTTACTGTAGTCCTCCTCATCTCTTTTGAGTTTCAGATTTTTATTAGTTATAATTTCTTTCTGATACTCGTCAATTGATTTAATAGTCTGGTTATTTAGTTTCTGATACTCTACATGTTCTTTATGTACCTCCAATTCTTTCTGTACAGAATCTATCTCCAATCCCACCTCATCTACTAGCTGTTGCCTGTGAGAGATGAGTAAGTCTATGAGATTGAAAGAGCATTCATCTAATATACTGTACCATTTGGTCAACAATTCTGTGTTATTTTTAAAAGAACAATTTTTAAAAATACGTAGACCCCTAGGGATCTGTTTCTTTTCTTTATATTTTTTTAAAACATCTAAGTCCCACCAATGTCTGTTTTCAGTTTTTAACAGATCCTTCAATTTGGAGAATAGGCTTTCTACACTGGCATTGGTGGTGGGATCTGTAATAGATTGTATACTCCCATCATTGCTAGTGGACTTTTGTCTCCTCAATGCTCTTTCAGAGGAGGATAGCATGATGGTCTAGCAGCACTCCTATCAAACCAATAAATGGATGGATAATAAATACTACAAACTGGAAACTCTGTGACTGGGTGTCACAGATAACCTATAGGAGGCGCTTACTTAACAGGTGGTGTGGGTGGCCCTAGTGTGAATGTGTAATAATAAACACATATGTAAATAAAAACATAACTAAAGTACAAAATTACTATAGAATATAAATTGTTAAAATCATATATAAACTTAATTGGAAAATTAATATGATATGTAAATCAAAAAATATAATAATCAAATAAAAATGCAAATGTATATATAAAAATACACACGTTGTACTGGAAGATGTCCAATATAAACGGTGCAAATAAAAAGTCCCAAATAAAAAGTCCCAAATAAAGTCCGTCTGAGAAAGGGAAAAGTGGAGAAGGCAGCTCTCAGTCTTCACTTCACAAGTGATGTAATTTTCTTATATGGACAACTGTAAAAAACAGAAACAGAGGCGCCACATGTGTAGATCAATAGATACCAAGATGTATATCTGGACAAGACACAGGATACTCACAAACGTGAAGGCACTCTCTTGTGCCTGTTAGAGGCAGGCTGGTATTCTAAACAGCAAACCAGCTGGCTGTGTATACGAATCCCCGTCGTGATGTCCTGGAGAGATGGATGTCCTGCAAGGCAGTCCTTGCCTGGATAGTGTCCTAGAGGTTGGAACAAGGGAGAAAGGCTGGACAGCCTTTAGGTTACTTGGAAGAGATTGATGCACACACCAGACTTAGTGAATCATAAAACTAGCATTTATTATACAGAATAAAATCGCCAGTAATGTAGCACATTACAGCTGGTGTGTTAAAATCAAATCTCTTATGGTATATAGAGAAGTAAAGCAAGGGCTCAGAGATGACATTCTTACAAAAAAAGAAAAGAGATACCTCACACCCGACCACCCCAGTACCCCATATTACTATCACCTCCCCAAACTGCACAAAGATGATAAGGTCCCCCCTGGTAGGCCCATAATAGCGGGCATCAATAGTATTACTGACAAACTGTCCGAGTATATAGACATCTATCTTCAAAAGCATGTAATCAACCTACCATCTTATATCAAAGATACCAGGGACCTACTCAATAGATTATCCAGTATCAAAGTTAATAGTGGTAATTATTTTTGGCTTTCATGTGATGTTGGATCTCTATATTCAAATATATCCCATGATTTAGGGATACGAGCAACACAGTTATATTTGAATAGAGATCCCTACATGCCTGGGATACAAAAAGAATATTTGATTTCTCTTATAAATTTTATTTTAAAACACAATTATTTTCAGTTTTTAGACACTTTTTATTTACAGATTAAGGGAACGGCCATGGGCACCAGATTTGCCCCAAGTTTTGCAAATCTTTTTATGGGTCAATTTGAAGACCTATACATTTACAACTCACAATGGAGGGGCAATCTGGTGTTCTATGGCCGTTACATAGATGATTTGATTTTTATTTTTGATGGTTCAGAAACAGAAGCATTAGAATTTGTTTCATATCTGAATCACAATAATATGGGTATAAGTTTTTCTCACAATTTACAAAAGGATCAAATAGAATTTTTAGATATTATACTTGCCTGGGACCCTTGGGGCAATATATCCACCTCTACCTACTTCAAAAAGGTAGACTGCAACAATTTCTTACACTTTTCAAGCAACCATTTAACAAAATGGAAGACTAATATTCCATACAGTCAGTTCTGTCGATTACGTAGGAATTGTAGCACGGTAGAACAGTATGACCTACAAGCGCCCATTTTAACATCAAGATTCATAGAGAAAGGATATCCTATTGAACTTATTGACAAGGGTTCCCAGAGAGCCAGGGATCTAAATAGAGAACAACTATTAACTTCAATTCCCACAGAGCAACATGACAATCAAGAAAAGTGTAATTTTAATAAACAACCACTATTTATTACACAATATAACTCTAATCACAAAAACATTAACAAAGTTTTAAAAAAACATTGGCCGATTTTATTAAAAGATCCGATTTTGAACAAAACACTTCCGTTACAACCTAAAGTAGTTTTTAGAAGAGCACCCTCCTACAAACAAAAACTAGCCCCAAGTAAGGTGGTGATGACAAAAAGAAAGGTAACGAATACATCAAAATTTGGAGAGAAGACAGGAAACCATATTTTTAGTAAAAAGGGAACATATAAATGTGGAAAGAGACTGTGCCACATGTGTAAATATATTTCCCATGGAACAACTAGTATAGAGTCACACAGCAATAAGAAAAAATTTACCATCAAAAGCAAAATGACCTGTGACTCCAGCTACGTCATATATGCGCTATCCTGCAAGTGTGGCATACAATACATAGGCAGGACCTGTAGGAAGGTTCGCATCAGATGGAGTGAACATCTGAGGAACATAAAAGCAAAATCACCCAAACATAGTGTGTCTAGACACACCTGTCAACATTATTTATCTGGAAAATGTCCATTTATAATAACCCCCTTAGAAAATATTCCGAAAAGCAATACATATAATAGGTTCACCAAACTCAGACAGAGGGAAACCTATTGGATTTTCAAATTCAATAGCTTGTTTCCCACAGGCTTAAACGAAGTTATAGATTCAGCTGTATTTACATAACACAAGTCACTATTTTATAGATCTTGAGATGAATTGCAATATGAATATCAATAATATAGGTACAAATGAGGCTATAGATTTAGATGTACTCACATAGCATATGTCAATGTTATTGTTTGGTAATTCTGGAGACAAATTACAATATGAATATCAATATTATAGATTTTATCTGCTTTGGGTATACCATTTACAGTATTTTTATTTTTTATGCGGTTGAAGAGCAACATACAGAGATATGTATGTATATATGTATATATATATATATGTATATGTGTATATATATATATATGTATATATGTGTGTATATGTGTATGTGTATGTGTGTATATATATATATATATGTGTTTATAGTGATTTTGTACACTGGACTTTCACCCCCCACTTGTTGCTTATGATAGTGAGTACCTCAAATGCGCATATATATCAGTACCAATAACATATATTAGAACGATCATTGTAACCATATGATATTTAGTAATTATAAGCAGGAAGATTATGAGGTTCCATTTATATTCCCTTTTCATTCATGGTCCTCCATTAGCCCCATCTTTATGGAGTAACCAATCAATATTATATTGTATGCCACTTCTAACAAATATCAACACCGTTATCACTGATCTCATTGTTTACCATATACATTTTTCATTATTTTATTTTATATCATTAACACGTATGCACTTAGCCTTATAGACATCAATTAGCAGCACTAAACAATCACATAATATTTCTAATAAATGAATCCCGCTGACATTCACCATACATATCGTTAACACGATATGCACTCACATATATTATATTTAACTCATTTTATAAAAATATTGCCACCACGTCCAGAGATCACCATCTCGGTTATGTATAGGGTATTTAAAAATACACACAGATATAGTCACGTTAATTTATGTAATATGCTTGGTACACCAGTGCACATTACCAAACATAGAGATATAGTCACTTCACCACATAAGCGAAGAGGGACATTTAGGAATGAGTCCCTGGTCTCTAAAATATAGTTTTATAACACCGATGTTCCGTACACATTAATTTTTATTGCACATTGTTTTTTATATACATATTTGTTATCACGCATATAGCCATAATTATTGGACATTTAAACTTATTTGGGCATAATATAGAGTCCACTATTGATCGTATATTGAACATGGTTGGTTAACTTGACGTTAGTGTGTTTACGCCATACCAACCTATCAGATTTTTGGGTGTGTACCTGTATTGAGCAATGAAAATCATTATCTGTGATGCTGATGGCGGTGGATACAAAACCGGTGCGGTCCACACCCACAAAAGGAGTTCACAGGAATCATGGGAAATGTAGTTCATCAACAAATAGACTCCCACCAACCGGATTCAGATTTTAAGACAAGCCCCATAGTTCTTCGTTATTATTGGTGGTAAATATCACATGTTTATATAATCCCGGTTGTAACTCTCTATATGATCACACAAAATAAGTTCACAGGAATCATGGGAAATGTAGTTTATGATTAAATAGACTCCCATCAATCGGATTCAGATTTTAAGACAAGCCCCATAGTTCTTCGTTATCATTGGTGGGTTAGACACACATCACATGACATGATTTGTTTATATAATCCCGGTTGTAACTTTCTACACGATCGCAAAAACAAGTTTGTTAATAAATCTCAAGATCACCTGTATGTATAACAAGAATAAGAGGGAATAAACAGTATATTGTCAATGACAAATTTATCTAGTAAACAATAACTAATTACTGCAACAAGTGGGAGTGGGGGGAAAGGAAGGTTCTGATTGGTTTAAGTAAAGGAAGGAAGGGGAGTGTTTATTGTGAACATGTGGTTACTTGGACCTATTTAAGGGTGATTAAGACATAGATAGAGCATACAAGCCTGAGGAAACGGGGTCACTCCCGAGAAACGCGTCGCTTTACTTCTCTATATACCATAAGAGATTTGATTTTAACACACCAGCTGTAATGTGCTACATTACTGGCGATTTTATTCTGTATAATAAATGCTAGTTTTATGATTCACTAAGTCTGGTGTGTGCATCAATCTCTTCCAAGTAACCTAAAGGCTGTCCAGCCTTTCTCCCTTGTTCCAACCTCTAGGACACTATCCAGGCAAGGACTGCCTTGCAGGACATCCATCTCTCCAGGACATCACGACGGGGATTCGTATACACAGCCAGCTGGTTTGCTGTTTAGAATACCAGCCTGCCTCTAACAGGCACAAGAGAGTGCCTTCACGTTTGTGAGTATCCTGTGTCTTGTCCAGATATACATCTTGGTATCTATTGATCTACACATGTGGCGCCTCTGTTTCTGTTTTTTACAGTTGTCCATATAAGAAAATTACATCACTTGTGAAGTGAAGACTGAGAGCTGCCTTCTCCACTTTTCCCTTTCTCAGACGGACTTTATTTGGGACTTTTTATTTGGGACTTTTTATTTGCACCGTTTATATTGGACATCTTCCAGTACAACGTGTGTATTTTTATATATACATTTGCATTTTTATTTGATTATTATATTTTTTGATTTACATATCATATTAATTTTCCAATTAAGTTTATATATGATTTTAACAATTTATATTCTATAGTAATTTTGTACTTTAGTTATGTTTTTATTTACATATGTGTTTATTATTACACATTCACACTAGGGCCACCCACACCACCTGTTAAGTAAGCGCCTCCTATAGGTTATCTGTGACACCCAGTCACAGAGTTTCCAGTTTGTAGTATTTATTATCCATCCATTTATTGGTTTGATAGGAGTGCTGCTAGATCATCATGCTATCCTCCTCTGAAAGAGCATTGAGGAGACAAAAGTCCACTAGCAATGATGGGAGTATACAATCTATTACAGATCCCACCACCAATGCCAGTGTAGAAAGCCTATTCTCCAAATTGGAGGATCTGTTAAAAACTGAAAACAGACATTGGTGGGACTTAGATGTTTTAAAAAAATATAAAGAAAAGAAACAGATCCCTAGGGGTCTACGTATTTTTAAAAATTGTTCTTTTAAAAATAACACAGAATTGTTGACCAAATGGTACAGTATATTAGATGAATGCTCTTTCAATCTCATAGACTTACTCATCTCTCACAGGCAACAGCTAGTAGATGAGGTGGGATTGGAGATAGATTCTGTACAGAAAGAATTGGAGGTACATAAAGAACATGTAGAGTATCAGAAACTAAATAACCAGACTATTAAATCAATTGACGAGTATCAGAAAGAAATTATAACTAATAAAAATCTGAAACTCAAAAGAGATGAGGATGACTACAGTAAAGGGGAGGTATATACCTACAACAGAACTAAAAACACTCAGAAGGGTGAATGGACGGTAGTCCAGAACCACAAACGACAAAATAGAAATATGAATAGAAATAACTACCACCACAACCACCCGGCTGATACAGATAGGAATACAATGCAAAATATTAATCATACTAACAATCACCAACAACAGAATGTAACTTATCCCCATAGAAACCAATATCAGAACAATAATGGGAATTCACATAGATCCTCATACACAGATAGAGACTATAGAAGAATGTCAGATTATCAGGAACACAACAATCCCAATTATATTCCCATATCCAACAGATTCCAAGCTCTGAACTCAATTCAAGATAATGGCTTTGAACATCCCAGAGATGAAAGGCCAGGGCCATCTAGAATGGACAACATTCCAACCCCTCAAGCTGAGGTTTTTTTAGGAACCCCCAATCTGGCACCTCTATGGAGGAGACCCAATCCCGGGACAAACCAAAAGAAAAGGCCCTACCCAAACGGGGAAGGAGAGGGAGAGGGAAAACCAAACAAAAAAACAAACTTCAAAAATTGAAAAAAGGTATCTTTAATCTATCTTCCCACCATCTTACCGATGATGAAGTGAGGGTGTTGGGAAGAGGATTATCGTATTGTCCCCCCAATCCCCATAATATATTTGAACTGTTTGTAGACCTTAACAAATATACCCGCAAGTTGTCATTACAGAGATACTTTGCAATTAAGACCCTAAGAAAACAAAACATTGAAGGGGCCCCGGTTTTGTTAAATTCCCAACAAACTAGAAACCCCCCATCGGTAATAATGTATGACCCCAGCCAACTAACAGAAGAATTGTTTGAGGGAATAATCCATACCTCATTAGCACCCCCGTCCACTTTCCATCCACCGAAAGAAGAGGTATCTTACATCGACCTATATCAGGAATTAGTTTTAGAAGACTTGGAATCTATGCCCAAAAGAATTATGGGGAAAAAACAAACCTGGCCCAATGAAGCCAGAGCCCTCAAAAGCCTGACGGGTGACAAGAATTTGGTCATCCGTCAGGCGGATAAAGGTGGGGGCATAGTCCTACAAAATTATATAGACTATACCAAAGAAGCACATCGTATCTTGGATAATAGAGAATACTACATTAAACTATCTCATGATCCTACCATCGATTTCACTAGGAAACTTAATCTTCTATTAGAGCAAGGGCTCAGAGATGACATTCTTACAAAAAAAGAAAAGAGATACCTCACACCCGACCACCCCAGTACCCCATATTACTATCACCTCCCCAAACTGCACAAAGATGATAAGGTCCCCCCTGGTAGGCCCATAATAGCGGGCATCAATAGTATTACTGACAAACTGTCCGAGTATATAGACATCTATCTTCAAAAGCATGTAATCAACCTACCATCTTATATCAAAGATACCAGGGACCTACTCAATAGATTATCCAGTATCAAAGTTAATAGTGGTAATTATTTTTGGCTTTCATGTGATGTTGGATCTCTATATTCAAATATATCCCATGATTTAGGGATACGAGCAACACAGTTATATTTGAATAGAGATCCCTACATGCCTGGGATACAAAAAGAATATTTGATTTCTCTTATAAATTTTATTTTAAAACACAATTATTTTCAGTTTTTAGACACTTTTTATTTACAGATTAAGGGAACGGCCATGGGCACCAGATTTGCCCCAAGTTTTGCAAATCTTTTTATGGGTCAATTTGAAGACCTATACATTTACAACTCACAATGGAGGGGCAATCTGGTGCTCTATGGCCGTTACATAGATGATTTGATTTTTATTTTTGATGGTTCATAAACAGAAGCATTAGAATTTGTTTCATATCTGAATCACAATAATATGGGTATAAGTTTTTCTCACAATTTACAAAAGGATCAAATAGAATTTTTAGATATTATACTTGCCTGGGACCCTTGGGGCAATATATCCACCTCTACCTACTTCAAAAAGGTAGACTGCAACAATTTCTTACACTTTTCAAGCAACCATTTAACAAAATGGAAGACTAATATTCCATACAGTCAGTTCTGTCGATTACGTAGGAATTGTAGCACGGTAGAACAGTATGACCTACAAGCGCCCATTTTAACATCAAGATTCATAGAGAAAGGATATCCTATTGAACTTATTGACAAGGGTTCCCAGAGAGCCAGGGATCTAAATAGAGAACAACTATTAACTTCAATTCCCACAGAGCAACATGACAATCAAGAAAAGTGTAATTTTAATAAACAACCACTATTTATTACACAATATAACTCTAATCACAAAAACATTAACAAAGTTTTAAAAAAACATTGGCCGATTTTATTAAAAGATCCGATTTTGAACAAAACACTTCCGTTACAACCTAAAGTAGTTTTTAGAAGAGCACCCTCCTACAAACAAAAACTAGCCCCAAGTAAGGTGGTGATGACAAAAAGAAAGGTAACGAATACATCAAAATTTGGAGAGAAGACAGGAAACCATATTTTTAGTAAAAAGGGAACATATAAATGTGGAAAGAGACTGTGCCACATGTGTAAATATATTTCCCATGGAACAACTAGTATAGAGTCACACAGCAATAAGAAAAAATTTACCATCAAAAGCAAAATGACCTGTGACTCCAGCTACGTCATATATGCGCTATCCTGCAAGTGTGGCATACAATACATAGGCAGGACCTGTAGGAAGGTTCGCATCAGATGGAGTGAACATCTGAGGAACATAAAAGCAAAATCACCCAAACATAGTGTGTCTAGACACACCTGTCAACATTATTTATCTGGAAAATGTCCATTTATAATAACCCCCTTAGAAAATATTCCGAAAAGCAATACATATAATAGGTTCACCAAACTCAGACAGAGGGAAACCTATTGGATTTTCAAATTCAATAGCTTGTTTCCCACAGGCTTAAACGAAGTTATAGATTCAGCTGTATTTACATAACACAAGTCACTATTTTATAGATCTTGAGATGAATTGCAATATGAATATCAATAATATAGGTACAAATGAGGCTATAGATTTAGATGTACTCACATAGCATATGTCAATGTTATTGTTTGGTAATTCTGGAGACAAATTACAATATGAATATCAATATTATAGATTTTATCTGCTTTGGGTATACCATTTACAGTATTTTTATTTTTTATGCGGTTGAAGAGCAACATACAGAGATATGTATGTATATATGTATATATATATATATGTATATGTGTATATATATATATATGTATATATGTGTGTATATGTGTATGTGTATGTGTGTATATATATATATATATATATATGTGTTTATAGTGATTTTGTACACTGGACTTTCACCCCCCACTTGTTGCTTATGATAGTGAGTACCTCAAATGCGCATATATATCAGTACCAATAACATATATTAGAACGATCATTGTAACCATATGATATTTAGTAATTATAAGCAGGAAGATTATGAGGTTCCATTTATATTCCCTTTTCATTCATGGTCCTCCATTAGCCCCATCTTTATGGAGTAACCAATCAATATTATATTGTATGCCACTTCTAACAAATATCAACACCGTTATCACTGATCTCATTGTTTACCATATACATTTTTCATTATTTTATTTTATATCATTAACACGTATGCACTTAGCCTTATAGACATCAATTAGCAGCACTAAACAATCACATAATATTTCTAATAAATGAATCCCGCTGACATTCACCATACATATCGTTAACACGATATGCACTCACATATATTATATTTAACTCATTTTATAAAAATATTGCCACCACGTCCAGAGATCACCATCTCGGTTATGTATAGGGTATTTAAAAATACACACAGATATAGTCACGTTAATTTATGTAATATGCTTGGTACACCAGTGCACATTACCAAACATAGAGATATAGTCACTTCACCACATAAGCGAAGAGGGACATTTAGGAATGAGTCCCTGGTCTCTAAAATATAGTTTTATAACACCGATGTTCCGTACACATTAATTTTTATTGCACATTGTTTTTTATATACATATTTGTTATCACGCATATAGCCATAATTATTGGACATTTAAACTTATTTGGGCATAATATAGAGTCCACTATTGATCGTATATTGAACATGGTTGGTTAACTTGACGTTAGTGTGTTTACGCCATACCAACCTATCAGATTTTTGGGTGTGTACCTGTATTGAGCAATGAAAATCATTATCTGTGATGCTGATGGCGGTGGATACAAAACCGGTGCGGTCCACACCCACAAAAGGAGTTCACAGGAATCATGGGAAATGTAGTTCATCAACAAATAGACTCCCACCAACCGGATTCAGATTTTAAGACAAGCCCCATAGTTCTTCGTTATTATTGGTGGTAAATATCACATGTTTATATAATCCCGGTTGTAACTCTCTATATGATCACACAAAATGAGTTCACAGGAATCATGGGAAATGTAGTTTATGATTAAATAGACTCCCATCAATCGGATTCAGATTTTAAGACAAGCCCCATAGTTCTTCGTTATCATTGGTGGGTTAGACACACATCACATGACATGATTTGTTTATATAATCCCGGTTGTAACTTTCTACACGATCGCAAAAACAAGTTTGTTAATAAATCTCAAGATCACCTGTATGTATAACAAGAATAAGAGGGAATAAACAGTATATTGTCAATGACAAATTTATCTAGTAAACAATAACTAATTACTGCAACAAGTGGGAGTGGGGGGAAAGGAAGGTTCTGATTGGTTTAAGTAAAGGAAGGAAGGGGAGTGTTTATTGTGAACATGTGGTTACTTGGACCTATTTAAGGGTGATTAAGACATAGATAGAGCATACAAGCCTGAGGAAACGGGGTCACTCCCGAGAAACGCGTCACTTTACTTCTCTATATACCATAAGAGATTTGATTTTAACACACCAGCTGTAATGTGCTACATTACTGGCGATTTTATTCTGTATAATAAATGCTAGTTTTATGATTCACTAAGTCTGGTGTGTGCATCAATCTCTTCCAAGTAACCTAAAGGCTGTCCAGCCTTTCTCCCTTGTTCCAACCTCTAGGACACTATCCAGGCAAGGACTGCCTTGCAGGACATCCATCTCTCCAGGACATCACGACGGGGATTCGTATACACAGCCAGCTGGTTTGCTGTTTAGAATACCAGCCTGCCTCTAACAGGCACAAGAGAGTGCCTTCACGTTTGTGAGTATCCTGTGTCTTGTCCAGATATACATCTTGGTATCTATTGATCTACACATGTGGCGCCTCTGTTTCTGTTTTTTACAGTTGTCCATATAAGAAAATTACATCACTTGTGAAGTGAAGACTGAGAGCTGCCTTCTCCACTTTTCCCTTTCTCAGACGGACTTTATTTGGGACTTTTTATTTGGGACTTTTTATTTGCACCGTTTATATTGGACATCTTCCAGTACAACGTGTGTATTTTTATATATACATTTGCATTTTTATTTGATTATTATATTTTTTGATTTACATATCATATTAATTTTCCAATTAAGTTTATATATGATTTTAACAATTTATATTCTATAGTAATTTTGTACTTTAGTTATGTTTTTATTTACATATGTGTTTATTATTACACATTCACACTAGGGCCACCCACACCACCTGTTAAGTAAGCGCCTCCTATAGGTTATCTGTGACACCCAGTCACAGAGTTTCCAGTTTGTAGTGCTAGTGTAATCTAATTGCAGTTGCCTGCCTGCCAGCGTGTGTGCCAGGCCCACTTGCCCAGTGCCACCACTCATATCTGGTGTAACAGTAGTGTAAATTTAAAAAAAAAAACTTTTTTGACTGTGAAACATCAGTCTGCTAGTGTAATCTAATTGCAGTTGCCTGCCTGCCTGCCTGCCAGCGTGTGTGCCAGGCTCACAGTGTATACTGTGCCCACTTGCCCAGTGCCACCACTCATATCTGGTGTAACAGTAGTGTAAATTTAAAAAAAAAACTTTTTTGACTGTGAAACATCAGTCTGCTTGTGTAATCTAATTGCAGTTGCCTGCCTGCCAGCGTGTGTGCCAGGCCCACTTGCCCAGTGCCACCACTCATATCTGGTGTAACAGTAGTGTAAATTTAAAAAAAACAACTTTTTTGACTGTAAAACATCAGTCTGCTTGTGTAGGAGGAAATAGATAGAGGGCGCCACATAGTGCAGATCATATGAGATAAATACAAAGCAGCAATACGAACAAAAGAATCCTACTCACAAATTGTGGAGCACATAAAAGTGCAATATTCGCAATCCGGAACCACACATCGTCCGGTAGACCACAGTGGATAGATGTCGCCAGTGGCGGTCCTCGTCTTGCCAGGGAGAGTCCACGGATAATCAGGATGATGTAGTGGATGTGGATCAATGCACTGAAAATCCAGCTGGGGGTCCAATAGTACTTGGAGGGGTACCAATGGGTAAATTTGGCCAATGCCAAAATAAAAAAGTATAGTCGGCAGCAGATAGAGAGTTCAAAATATATTAAAAATTTAATAACAATAAAAACAACAGCAACGCGTTTCTCAGTGTAACACACTGTTTCATCAGGCTATCAGTTACACTGAGTAACGCGTTGCTGTTGTTTTTCTTGTTAATACATTTTTAATATATTTTGAACTCTCTATCTGCTGCCGACTATACTTTTTTATTTTGGCTTTGGCCAAATTTACCCATTGGTACCCCTCCAAGTACTATTGGACCCCCAGCTGGATTTTCGGTGCATTGATCCACATCCACTACATCATCCTGATTATCCATGGACTCTCCCTGGCGAGACGAGGACCGCCACTGGCGACATCTATCCACTGTGGTCTACCGGACAACGTTTGTTTCCGATTTGCGAATATTGCACTTTTATGTGCTCCACAATTTGTGAGTAGGATTCTTTTAATCGTATTGCTGCTTTGTATTTATCTCATATGATCTGCACTATGTGGTGCCCTCTATCTATTTTCTCCTAGATTTTTCATCTGTGTTTTTGGCATAACACTCTGGAGGAGCAGCCTACCTTTCCTGGATATACTGCCTACTATATATAACCTTTGGGTAATACTAATTGGACTTTGCTGGATCTGGTAAAAGATAATTTATACTGGACTACATAGTTTATATATATTGATATAATTCATCATCCTCTTGTCTTTTCTTATTTTGCATTTATCTTTTAGGATTTAGGATTATAATATTGTTTCTCAATATTGTTGCTATATTTATCTTTGCACAATACCTTACCATCCACAGGATTTATGGTAATAATTGTTTAAATTGTATTATATCTAACCTAGGTGCCTCTTAGTAGTACCCTAGTGACGTCGATGTCACTAGACGTACTAATTGTTGTTTTTCCAGTCTGCTTGTGTAATCTAATTGCAGTTGCCTGCCTGCTAGCATGTGTGCCAGGCCCACTTGCCCAGTGTCACCACTCATATCTGGTCTAACAGTAGTGTACATTTAAAAAAAACAACTTTTTGGACTGTGAAACAATCAGTCTGCTTTTTTGTGTCAGGCTCACAGCGTATACTGTGCCCACTTGCCCAGTGCCACCACTCATATCTTGTTTAATAGTAGTGTAAGTGTACATTTAAAAATAAAAAATAAAAATTTTGGACTGTGAAACATCAGTCTGCTTTTTTGTGTCAGGCTCACAGCGTATACTGTGCCCACTTGCCCAGTGCCACCACTCATATCTTGTTTAATAGTAGTGTAAGTGTACATTTATAAAAAAAAAACTTTTTGGACTGTGAAACATCAGTCTGCTTTTTTGCGTCAGGCTCCCAGCGTATACTGTGCCCACTTGCCCAGTGCCACCCCTCATATCTTGTTTAATAGTAGTGTAAGTGTACATTTAAAAAAAAAAACTTTTTGGACTGTGAAACATCAGTCTGCTTTTTTGTGTCAGGCTCACAGTGTATACTGTGCCCACTTGCCCAGTGGCACCACTCATATCTTGTTTAATAGTAGTGTAAGTGTACATTAAAAAAAAATGACAGGCAGAGGCAGGCCACCCCACAGGTGACGTTGTGGTGCTGTAATTCCCTTTGGCCCTAGAATAATGCCCAATGTTCAGAGGCCACGTACCATGAACTCGAAAAGTTCTGAGGACATAGTTGACTTTTTAACACAGGACACCGAATCTTCTTCTATAGCTTCCGCTCCGAACCTTGACGCACCATCCTCCTCCAGCTTATCTTCAGGCAGCACCTCTCAAGTTACCACTCGCCCGCCTGCCGCCACCACCAACACTAGCACCACAGCCGCTTCACTTGATCTGTCAGAGGAGTTATTTACACATCAGTTGGAAGAAATGAGTGATGCGCAACCATCATTGTCAGAGGATGTAGATAACAGTGATATGTCTCAGTCAGGTAGCATTACAGACATGGACGTACGGTGAGATGATGATGATGTTGTACCCGCTGCTGCTTCCTTTGTTGATTTGTCAGATACAAGTGAAGCGGTTGATGACGATGCGTCTATGGATGTCACATGGGTGCCTGCTAGAAGAGAAGAAGAACAGGGGGAAAGTTCAGATGGGGAGACAGAGAGGAGGAGGAGACAAGTTGGAAGCAGGGGGAGGTCGTCGCAAGGAGCTAGTGGCACAGTCAGACAGCATGCATCGGCACCCGGGGTCAGCCAGACAGCACGCCAATCAACGCATGCTGTTGCCACCACCAGAATGTCGTCATTGCAGAGCTCAGCAGTGTGGCATTTTTTTTGTGTGTCTGCCTCTGACAACAGCGATGCCATTTGCAACCTGTGCCAAAAGAAACTGAGTCGTGGGAAGTCCAACACCCACTTAGGTACAACTGCTTTGTAAAGGCACATGATCGTACATCACAAACGCCTATGGGATCAACACATGAGTACAAGCAGCACACAAACTCAAAGCCACCATCCTCCTCCTGGTCCAGCATCTTCAGCCACGTCAACCACTGCTGTCTTCCTTGCCCTCTCACAACCATCTGCCACTCTGTCTCTCTCTGTTGGGGCAAGGGTCCATCTGACCACTGATAGCTGGTCTGCAAAGCATGGTCAGGGCAGGTATATCACCTACACTGTGCATTGGGTACACCTGCTGACGGCTGCCAAGCATGGAATGCGTGGCTCTGCAGAGGAGTTGGTGACACCACCACGACTTGCAGGCAGGCCTGCTGCCACCTCCTCTACTCCTCCTACTCCATCCTCTTCCATAACCTCCTCGGCTGAGTCCTCTTCTGCTGTTGCGTCTTGCTCCACATCAACGGCACCTCCCCAGCTCCCCAGGTACTATTCCACATCCCGGATACGGCAGTGTCACGCTGTCTTGGGGTTGGCTTGCCTGAAAGCAGAGAGTCACACCGGACCAGCACTCCTGTCCACCCTGAACGCACAGGTGGATCAGTGGCTGACTCCGCACCAACTGGAGATCGGCAAAGTGGTTTCTGAAAATGGAAGTAATTTGGTGGCGGCATTGAAATTGGGCAAGTTGACACATGTGCCGTGCATGGCACATGTGTGTAATCTGATCGTACAACGCTTTGTGCATAAGTACCCAGGCTTACAGGATGTCCTGAAGCAGGCCAGAAAGGTGTGTGGCCATTTCAGGCATTCCTACATGGCCATGGCGCACTTTTCAGATATCCAGCGGCGAAACAACATGCCAGTGAGGCGCTTGATTTGTGACAGCCCGACACATTGGAATTCAACACTCCTAATGTTCGACCGTCCAGCTCCAACAAGAAAAAGCCGTATTTGTATGACCAGGGTGCTAGGACAGCCTCTGCGGAGCTGGGATTTTTTTTGCCATGTTACTGGACGCTCATGCGCAAGGCCTGTAGGCTCATGCGTCCTTTTGAGGAGGTGACAAACCTAGTCAGTCGCACCGAAGGCACCATCAGCGACATCATACCATTTGTTTTCTTCCTGGAGCGTGCCCTGCAAAGAGTGCTGGATGAGGCCGTAGATGAGCGTGAAGAGGAAGAGTTGTGGTCACCATCACCACCAGAAACAGCCTTTTCAGCATCGCTTGCTGGACCAGCGGCAACGCTGAAAGAGGATTGTGAGGAAGAGGAGTCAGAGGAGGAATGTGGCTTTGAGGAGGAGGAAAGCCAACCAAAACAGGCATCCCAGGGTGCTCGTTGTCACCTATCTGGTACCCGTGGTGTTGTACGTGGCTGGGGGGAAGAAGATACCTTCAGTGAGATCACTGGGGACGAGGAACGGAACATGAGTAGATTGGCATCCAACCTTGTGCAAATGGGGTCTTTCATGCTGTCGTGCCTGTTGAGGGACCCTCGTATAAAAAAGCTGAAGGAGAACGACCTGTACTGGGTGTCCACGCTACTAGACCCCCGGTATAAGCATAAAGTGCCTGAAATGTTACCAAATTACCGCAAGTCGGAAAGGATGCAGCAGTTCCAAAATAAATTAAAAAGTATGCTTTACACAGCGTATAAGGGTGATGTCACAGCACAACGGGAATCTAACAGGGGAAGAGGTCAAAGTAATCCTCCTCCTCCCACGACCACGCCGGCAAGGACAGGACGCTTTACAGACGTGTTGTTGATGGAGGACATGCAGAGCTTTTTAAGTCCTATGCATCGCCACAGCCCTTCGGGGTCCACCCTCAGAGAACGACTCGACCGACAGGTAGCAGACTACCTCGCCTTAACTGCAGATCTCGACACTCTAAGGAGCGATGAACCCCTTGACTATTGGGTGTACAGGCTTGACCTGTGGCCTGAGCTATCCCAATTTGCAATAGAACTTCTGGCCTGCCCCGCTTCAAGTGTCCTGTCAGAAAGGACCTTCAGTGCAGCAGAAGGTATTGTCACTGAGAAGAGAAGTCGCCTAGGTCAAAAAAGTCTAGATTACCTCACCTTTATTAAGATGAATGAGGGATGGATCCCGAAGGGACTGACATTGGGCGATACATTTGAGTAAAAAAGGCCTGATGAGATGAGCTGCCTTGGGCTACAAATGGTCCACACGCTGCTGTATTTTATCTTCGAATGCCGGATGACTTGCGTTACTTATCCACCACCAACTAGGGCTCAAGCCGCAATGTTTTAGGGCACTTTCTGCCTGTGAAACAAACATCAATTTTTCTGGCCGCTGCTACAGCAGCGGCTGCAACAATACCTAATTTTTCAGGCATGTGTACATCCCAAATTTTTCTGGCCTCTGGTGCTGCACTGTGGCTTCAAAAACCAAACCAAAAAAAAAAGGCATGTAACAGGGATTAAACTGATAGGAATAGTACTACTTAACACACCACTCCTATCTGGTGGCACATTAGATTGCATGCGCAGTGCCCCAAATTTGAAGTAGGAGGACCGACCAAGCATCTTTTTCCATCTCCCGGTTCCTAAAATCCATGCCATATACACGTCCCCTGATAAGGGATGTAACAGGGATTAAACTGATAAGAATAATACTACTTAACACACCACTCATATCTGGTGGCACAGTAGATTGCACGCGCAGTGCCCCAAATTTGAAGTAGGAGGACCGACCAAGCATCTTTTTCCATCTCCCCGTTCCAAAAAATCCATGCCATATACACGTCCCCTGATAGGGGACGTAACAGGGATTAAACTGATAAGAATAGTACTACTTAACACACCACTCATATCTGGTGGCACAGTAGATTGCATGCGGTGCTCTGACAAAATGCAGACGGACATTTGGCAGACGGCCATTTGGCAGACGGACATTTGGCCGACAGACAGAAAGCTAAAGAATGTTCCGATTTCAGCCGAGGGCAGATACGTTCCAGAGTGCTCTGTTCTAATCAGAGCCTCGGGCGCCGCAACTGCCTCTGGGAACCTTACTATGGGTCACAGACCGCACATCTTGTAATTCTCTGTCTGGGAAATTATCTATCAAATCTATCTATTTATCTATCAAATGTATCTATCTATCTATCTATCTATCTATCGTATCTATCAAATGTATCTATTGCATCTATTGATCTATCTATCTAATCTATGTATCTATCTATCAAATCTATCTATCTCGTGGCTGGACTGTTATCCGACAGCCACTTGTGTTTCGGCCAAATGTCCGTCAGCCAAATGTCCATCTGCCAAATGTCCATCGGCTAAAAGTCCGGCCACGATTGCACGCGCAGTGCCCCAAATTTGAAGTAGGAGGACCAACCAAGCATCTTTTTCCATCTCCCGGTTCCTAAAATCCATGCCATATACACGTCCCCTGATAGGGGACGTAACAGGGATTAAACTGATAAGAATAGTACTACTTAACACACCTTATAATAACGCAGAGAGAGGCAATGCAGAGAGAGGAGTCTGAAGAAGAGGAGTCAGAGGAGGAAGGTGGCTTTGAGGAGGTGGAAGACCAAACACAGCAGGCGTCCCAGGGGGCTTGTTGTCACCTTTCGGGGACCCTTGGTGTTGTACGTGGCTGGGTGGAGGAAGAGACCTTCAATGACATCAGTGAGGACAAGGAACGGTACATGGCTAGCTTGGTATCCTACCTTGTGCAAACGGGGAGTTTGCGGTTGTGCAAATGGACTGTTTGCGGTTGTTTGCGGTACGTTAAACGGGGAGTTTGGTCTGTCACTGTGAAGCGGGTGTAACCCTTACACTACCTGATCGATACAACATCATACCTGATGTTTTAAAGCACGTTATTCCAAACAATTTAGGAATGTTAGGTGATTTATGCCCTTTATGGATTAAAACCAGACTCTGCATCAACTATGTAATTTTCCGTGGGAGTTTTGCCATGGATCCCCCTCCGGCATGCCACAGTCTAGGTGTTAGTACCCTTGAAACAACTTTTCCAACACTATTGTGGCTAGAAAGAGTCCCTGTTGTTTTTAAAATTCGCCTGCCTATTGAAGTCAATGGCGGTTCGCCCGGTTCGCCCGTTCATGAACTTTCGCAGAAGTTCACGTTCACCGTTCGCAAACGGAAAATTTTAAGTTTGCGACATCACTATTCATAATACACTTGTTGTCAATCTTAGATCCCCGTAAAATGCATAAATAGTGTTTTTGTCATGCCGCTTTGTCTTCTTGTGGCCGTTGCCACAGACGCTGGAGGCTATCTCCTGTTGCCATGGACGCTGCAGTTCCTTCTGGTGCACGGCAATGACGTCATAGCCGCACGCCAGGTCCTTCTGATGCCGGTCCGGATCGCAGCTGTGTGTCCTCCTTGGCGCGAATCTGAGCCTATGTAAGTACCTCAGTTACTTACATTCCTTGCCCAAGTATAGGTTGTCTTGTGCTCCCTGGGTGCTACTTTTTATTACTCTGATTAACCCCTGAACTGATGGATTGACTTACTGTTGCTGAATTCTGCTTGTTTGTGACCACTCTACTGATTAACCCCTGAACTGATGGATTGCCTTACTGTTGCTTATATCTGCTTGTCTCTGGCCACTCTACTGATTAACCCCTGAACTGCTGATGCTCTTGATTGCTTTACTGTTGCTGAACTTTGCTTGTCTCTGACCACGCTCCTGTTTTAACCCTTGAACTGCTGATTCCTTGGATTGCCTGCTGTTGCGGGACTTTGCTTTATTCACTACTCTCTGCATTACCCTTTGGTACCCTGAAGTATTGGACTGTCTTCCTGGTGCCTTCCTCGCCCTGTCTGGGACCACTTCCCCATTTTCTCATCTCTACTGTGAGTATTGGATTGCATCCTCATTTATTATTTCTTCTTTGTTCTGGGATATTTCCTTATCTTGCCACTTGACGATAAGAAGACTACTGGCCAGGATTGGTCTGATAGGGAAATATCCCACGAGCATTACAGTTTAGAGAGATTCTGTTTGTGTCAATAAGAGATATTTTAAAGCAAATCAATATATTTCATTTTAAAAATGGAGGATTCCTTTTGATGACTTTATAGCCACTACGTAAACCAACCCCCCCCCCCCACACACACACACACAAAACTAACTAAATATTCTCTGCATGCAGTAGAAAAACACAGTGTCACCTTAATTGGGGCATTTCTTTTAATGGTGAAAATTGTTAAGATAGATAATAGATAGATAGAAAGATAGTGAGAAAGACAGATAGACAGACAAATAGACATACAGAGAGATAGAGAGATAGATATATGTACAGAGAGATAGAGATAGATAGATAGATAGATAGATAGATAGATAGATAGATGTATAGATAGATAGATATATAGATAGATAGATAGATAGATGTGCAGAGAGATAGATAGATAGATAGATAGATAGATAGATAGATAGATAGATAGATAGATAGATAGATAATAGATGTACAGAGAGATAGATAGATGATAGATAAATGGATACATAGATAGATAGATAGATAGATAGATAGATAGATAGATGAGAGATAGATGTACATAGAGATAGATAGATAGATAGATAGATAGATAGATAGATAGATAGATGTACAGAGAGATAGATTGATAGATAGATAGATAAATAAATAGATGTACAGAGAGATAGATAGATAGATAGATGTACAGAGAGATAGATAGATAGATAGATGTTCAGAGAGATAGATAGGTAGATGTATGGAGAGATAGATGTACAGAGAGATAGATAGATGATAGATAGATAGATAGATAGATAGATAGATAGATGTACAGAGAGATAGATAGATAGATGATAGATAGATGATAGATAGATAGATAGATAGATATACAGAGAGATAGATAGATAGATAGATAGATAGATAGATAGATAGATAGATGCACAAAGAGATAGATATAGATAGATAGATAGATAGATAGATAGATAGATAGATAGATAGATAGATAGATAGATAGATAGATGTACAGAGAGATAGATAGATAGATGTACAGAGAGATAGATGTACAGAGAGATAGATAAATAGATAGATAGAGAGATAGATGTACAGAGAGATAGATGTACAGATAGATAGATATATAGATAGATAGATTGATGTACAGATAGATAGATGTACACAGAGATAGATAGATGATAGCTAGCTAGCTAGCTAGATAGATAGATAGATAGATAGATAGATAGATGTACAGAGAGATAGATGTACAGAGAGATAGATAAATAGATAGATAGAGAGATAGATGTACAGAAAGATAGATGTACAGATAGATAGATGATAGATAGATAGATAGATAGATAGATGTACAGATAGATAGATAGATAGATAGATGTACAGATAGATAGATTGATGTACAGATAGATAGATGTACACAGAGATAGATAGATGATAGCTAGCTAGCTAGATAGATAGATAGATAGATAGATAGATGATAGATAGATAGACAGATGTACAGACAGAGAGATAGATGATACATAAAGCTTAAATCTCTCATATAACATCTGAAATGAGAAATTGCTTAATCCCGCAAGAAAACAGCACTTCTCTGCACTGACTAACAGATTCTCATTTGTTATCTCAATCTGGGATTTGTAGGAATTTAAAGCAGATTAGTATAAAGAGCATACGGGAGATAACTTAGATAAGGAACTTTTTGGAGATAAGGAAATGTCACTAACAGTTAATACTGCACTTTTAAAACAGGTCGCAAATGCAACACTAGCTAAGCTCAATTAGAATCAATGTTCAATAAAAATCTTCAATAAAAACTAATATTGAATACAGTATAGGAAACAAAGTTTAATAGAAATCATAGACGTATCCTTTATGCTAATAAAATGGTAAAAATATGTTGTATTTATTATAAATAGAAAAAGGAAATTTTGGACATTGCAGCTTTAGATTGATGGATATTTGTCAATGCACCTGTGGTTTGCAGTACTATTTTATTATCCCATTATCAGGAAATTAATATATTTATGGAAGTTGCAAACATTTTCAGCCAGATTACGAGTTTTGCGTTAGAGGCTATGCAGTGCTAACGCACAGTTTTCTCTCACCACTCACTTACCTGCAGCGCTGATATTACAGGTTTTTACAAACCCGGTATTAAAAGGCAAGAAGTGAGCGTTGAGCAAAATTGTGCTCCATACCGCACTTCAATACCAGCGCTGCTTAAGTCAGCGGTGAGCTGGTCGTACGTGCTCGTGCACGATTTCCCCATAGGAACCAATGGGGAGAGTCGGCTGAGAAAAAGTCTAACACCTGCAAAAAAGCAGCGTAAAACTCAGTAATGCAGCCCCATTGATTCCTATGGGGAAAGAAAATTTATGTTTACACCTAACACCCTAACATGAACCCCGAGTCTAAACACCCCTAATCTTACACTTATTGAGCCCTAATCTGCCGCCCCCAACATCGCCGACACCTACATTATATTTATTAACCCCTAATCTGCCACTCCGGACACCGCCGCCACCTACATTATATGTATTAACCCCTAATCTGCCACCCCAACGTTGCCGCCACTATACTAAATGTATTAACCCCTAAACTAAGTCTAAACCTAACCCTAACACCCCCTAACTTGAATTACAATAAATCTAAATAAAAATTAATATTATTACCTAAATAATTCCTATTTAAAACTAAATACTTACCTATAAAATAAACCCTAAGCTAGCTACAATATAACTAATAGTTACATTGTAGCTATCTTAGGGTTTATTTTTATTTTACCGGCAAGTTTGTATTTATTTTAACTAGGTTCAATAGTTATTAAATAGCTAACTATTTAATAACTACCTAGCTAAAATAAATACAAAAGTACCTTTAAAATAAAACCTAACCTAAGTTACAATAACACCAAACACTACACTATAATTAAATAAATTTACTAAATTAAAAACAATTAAATAAATGAAATTAAATTAGCTAAAGTACAAATAAAACAAACACTGAATTACAGAAAATAATAAACAAATTACAAGATATTTAAACTAATTACACCTAATCTAATACCCCTATCAAAATAAAAAGCTATCCCAAAATAAAAAAAGCCTAGCCTAAACTAAACTATCAATAGCCCTTAAAAGGGCCTTTTGCGGGGCATTGCCCCAAAGTAATCAGCTCTTTTACCTGTTAAAAAAAAATACAAACAACCCCCCAATAGTAAAACCCACCACCCACACAACCAACCCCCCAAATAAAATACTAACTAAAAAAAACCTAAGCTCCCCATTGCCCTGAAAAGGGCATTTGGATGGGCATTGCCCTTAAAAGGGCAGTTAGCTCTATTGCAGGCCCAAACCCTAACCTAAAAATAAAACCCACCCAATACACCCTTAAAAAACCTAACACTAACCCCCTGAAGATCGACTTACTGTTCTGAAGACCGGACATCCATCCTCAAGGAAGCAGCAGAAGTCTTCATCCAACCGGGCCGAAGTCCTCAACGAAGCCGGGAGAAGTCTTCTTCCAAGCCGGGCAAAGTTGTCCTCCAGACGGGCAGAAGTCTTCATCCAAACGGTATCTTCTATCTTCATCCATCCGACGCAGAGCGGCTCCATCTTCAAGACAGCCAACGCGGAGCATCCTCTTCTTACGACGACTACCCGACAAATGAAGGTTCCTTTAAGTGACGTCATCCAAGATGGCGTCCCTTAGATTCCGATCAGCCAATCAGAATTAAGGTAGAGAAAATCCTATTGGCTGATGCAATCAGCCAATAGGATTGAAGTTCAATCCTATTGGCTGATCCAATCAGCCAATAGGATTGGGCTCAATTCTATTGGCTGTTCCAATCAGCCAATAGAATGCGAGCTCAATCCTAATGGCTGAGTGTTTGTGTTTTTTGTATTTTAGCTAATTTAATTTATTTAATTGTTTTTAATTTAGTTAATTTATTTAATTGTAGTGTAGTGTTAGGTGTTATTGTAACTTAGGTTAGGTTTAATTTTACAGGTACTTTTGTATTTATTTTAGCTAGGTAGTTATTAAATAGTTAATAACTATTTAGTAACTATTCTACCTAGTTAAAATAAATACAAACTTGCCTGTAAAATAAAAATAAACCCTAAGCTAGCTACAATGTAACTATTAGTTATTTTGTAGCTAGCTTAGGGTTTATTTTATAGGTAAGTATTTAGTTTTAAATAGGAATTAGTTAGGTAATGATAGTAATTTTATTTAGATTTATTTAAATAATATTTAAGTTAGGGGGTGTTAGGGTTAGGGTTAAACTTAGGTTTAGGGGGTTAATAAATTTAGAATAGTGGCAGCGACGTTGGGGGCAGCAGATTAGGGTTTAATAAATGTAGGTAGGTTGCGGCAACATTGGGGGCGGCAGATTAGGGGTTAATAAAAAATAATGTAGGTGTTGGCGATGTTGGAGGCAGCAGATTAGGGGTTTTTAAGTATAATGTAGGTGGCGGCGATGTCCGGAGCGGCAGATTAGGGGTTAATAATTTTATTTTAGTGTTTGCGATGTGGGAGGGCCTCGGTTTAGGGGTTAATAGGTAGTTTATTGGTGTTAGTGTAACTTTTAGCACTTTAGTTATGAGTTTTATGTTACAGCGTTGTACCATAAAACTCTTAACTACTGACTTTAAAATGCGTTAGGGATCTTGGAGGTAGAGGGTGTACCGCTCACTTTTTGGCCTCCCAGGACAGACTCGTAATACCAGCGCTATGGAAGTCCCATAGAAAAAAGACTTTGCAAAGTTTATGTAAGTCGTTTTGGGGTAAGGCCAAAGAAGTGTGCGGTGCCCCTAAACCTGCAAGACTTGTAATAGCAGCGGTAGTGAAAAAGCAGCGTTAGGAGTGGACCTGTTAACGCTGCTGTTTCAGCCTAACGCACAACTCGTAATCTAGCCGTCAGTGAAGCAAAACACTGGCCTAGATTTCTAGTTGCTTGTGGGGTTGCTAAGGGTTCTTTTTGTAAAGGAAACATTAGTCTGAACATTGCATCACCTGACTTTTTAACATCTTTTTTAATGGGCACTCTCTGCCAGTGCCATTAACTGCTATAGCTGAAGTAGGTGCCCAACATGGGATATCTCGCCCATCATATTGGAAACCGCTAGTAAAGTACAACTGCAACACTTACGAAACACACTGTCAAAAAGGTTTATGAAAAACTTTGCATTTGTAAAATATTAACGTCTGTTTTGTTATGATAAAATAGTCTCACCGAATTGAAAGAAAGATGTCTCCAGAGGATGGCTGTGGGCATTATGGCGTAGTTAGACATTTTTCCACCTACTCCACAGCTCAGCATGCAGAATTCTTAATTACTTACTACTTAAAAGTGGAGCGCATTTGTTGCGAATAGAACAAACTCATTCACGAGGTAGAGATATTACAAGGGCTTGTTTTCATTGAGTTGATAAAAAGGGAGCCGTATGCTACGGAAGTTGCCGCCAGCTAAAAGTAGTTTATGGCTCTATTTCAGTACCAGATTTTCATTCAAATATTTTGCACAATGCATGCCGTTGCTTTTTTCGTGTATGTGTAAGTTAACGTTGTGTTAACGCTTCCATCCAACATCAGGTTTCTCCAAAATCGTTTGTTCCTATGGTAACTCGACCTTACACTATAAAATTTACATTTAACCTCTGCGTTCATTACCTGTGGTCTCCTCTAGAGAGAAACAAAAGCAACGATACATTGAATTCATTCAATAATAAAATAAAATTACAAATGTTCTATTTAAAGGGACAGTCAACACAAAAATTGTTATTGTTTAAAAAGATAGATAATGCCTTTACTACCCATTCATTAGGCTTTGCACAAAAAACATGGTTATATTAACATACTTTATAACCTTTAAGCCTCTAAATTTCTGTCTGTTTCTAGCACCCTAAAGTCAGCCCCCTGATCACATGCTTTGTATTAGCTTTTCACAACAGGGAAGTACTAGTTCATGTGATCCATATAGATAACATTGAGCTAACTCCCGAGGATTCTTCTAGCACAGCACTAATTGGCTTAAATGCAAGTCAATAGATAAAGTCATGTGATCAAGGGGCCGTCAGAAGATGCTCAGATACAAGGCAATCACAAATGTAAAAAGTATATTAATATAACCGTGTTTTCTATGCAAAACTGGGGAATGGGTAATAAAGGGATTATCTTTTTAAACAATAACATTTTTTTGCATTGGCTGTCCCTTTAATGAAAAAAACATTTATTTTGGTTTTATTACATTTTAAAATGTATTTATATATGTAATATTTAGCGCTGCCATAGGCATAGGCCTAGTTGGAATTTTTTGAGATATGTGCTTGATTATATTTTTATATGTAAATACAAATTGATATTTAAATAGGATCATAGCTCCAACTAGACCTAGACCTGGACCAGCAATAAATATTACAAATAATAATACATTTATACAGTGAAACACTTTTGTTGTTTGAAAACTTTAATATCTCAATGGAAAAAGACGCCTCAAAAATCGTATTTTTCCTTTTTTGCACCTAGCGGCTTCTATAATTTTTTATGAGACTTATTATAATTTTGGAAACGCGTCATCGGAAACTGTCGATAAGCATAATGGTTTCCAACAGCAGTTTTTTCGTTTAAGGACCTTGCGAAAACCTAATTGCGGCTCAAGGGAAAAGAGCCCCAAGTCGGGTTTAAAAAAAATACACTGCAAGCTCACAAAAGTGTAAGCGCTCACTGTACAGAATGGGATTGTAGGATCCTGATCAGTACAGTGAGAATTTACCATTTTGAAAGAATGAAGCGGTTTGTTATTTTCAATGGTAGAAATGGCGCCTTTTTACAAAACATATTTTACAGTGTGAAAAATGTTTAAAAGCACAATATTGTAACCGCGAAAAGTTGCAACCATTTTTTATGTGAGATATTAATATCCCATACTGTTAATCTGTTTCTAGACTAAAAACTTCCAGAATTAAAAAACGTGTTTTTTTTGTTTTTTTTACAATAAACAAAGTTAATAAAAAAGGATATTTTTTTTTACATTATAATGCATATAAATTACATATCACACACACATGAATTGTACACCCATAATGCCCCAGCTCAAATGTATAAATAATTCATTTAAAAGTTTTGTTATTCCTTTGGAAGCAAACGGTTAATTTTTACTCATGTAAATTGTTATTGTCATTTCACATTGTACAATGGTATTGATACAAACACTTGTATTGTTATCAATAAACCTTCTAAATGGCCATTATATTAGCGATTCGCATTTGTACAACATGAAACTGGTAGGTTTCTGGTGCCTTCACAATAAAAATCATGGTCTACTTTCTACCGTGATAACGTGCGCAAGTGATATTTATGCTTTAGCACAGAGGCTTTTGAGAAAATCAAGATATGAATTTCACCCAAGCGCAAGAAGTCCCACACAAAATCCCACTCCACTTGTAATCTAGACCTCTGATTTGTATGCAACAAATCACCAACTAGGAAGGCAACTTGATCCATGATAACAGAAGATTTTACATTTTTCTGGGGACAAGGATATTGTATAAATCAATGATGTCCAACCTTCTCAAAGGAGGGCCACACTGTATTCCCTTTTTATTATATGTGTCAAAACAAAATGATGCACTATATTATCAATATAATTGTGACAAATCTACATATAATTAATACAGACTAAGAAAAAACATCATCAGGTCTACAAAAAGAGACCAAAAATTAGCCAGGTATAGAGAAGAGACATATGTTGTGTGTTGAAAATGGAAAAATAAAGGGGAGTAGAATTGGCATGGAAAGTAAACACAAGTTAAAAAACATAGACACTATGGAGACGCTTTGTTACTCTTCATGTAGGTTCGATAACCCCAGATAAATCAAGCTAAAACATTTTGTCTAAACGGTTGCTGTAACTAAGATTTAACATATTTTTATTAAACATTTATCAAGGTTAAATATATCTGTTAACAGCTTGACAGGAGCAAATTCCAGGTTTATATAAATCGTATAAGGAACACACATGCCAAACCATTCCAGCAAAGTTCTCTGAGGAAGCAAAGTCCTCTTTTCCCTGGTTAGTATTCTCTACGCGAGATCACTGAGTGAAGAATGGCGCTGATTTTTCCCGTACAGCTGTAATTGATAAATTAGCCATCTGCAAAAGCTCTGAGGCATCAATTTATCCAGAAATCCCAATAAATACAAACATAATCTGATCTACATTGGATCAGCCGAATAAGTCCACAGCAAATTATGTGATTAGAAGAACTGATATGAAAAGCCTCTAAATCTAGCAAATTGTACATACAGGGAAGTAAAAACACCATTGTGACTTATATTGTGAGTATCACAAAATATTCAGGGTCTGCACTTAGCCTTAAATTTACCATCCAGCCTCAGACATTAATCAGCCATAGATGGCAATGTCTGCACATTTACCATATGTTATATTTTTAGCCCATATTAGCACAGTGCATAATGTTATAAATGTAGGGACTATGATTGTTACACTCGTCAACAGGTTTAAGTATACAATTACACTATAGCTCCATATCTAGGAGCAGTTATCGTTATCTGACCCCGATACTTAAGAAAAAACAATTAGTAGATCTCACTGCTGCCAATATACCTTACATGTAACTCTGTGCTGGCAACAAAGGGGTTAACTGGCAATTAAATTCATACCACATTTCAAAAATTAAGAGATGTAGTGGAAAAAGAATGTTTTAAAATAATTGAACACTATTATTTTGTTAGCACAATTTACAAGGTTTTGAAAATCAAGCACAGATCACGGATATACCCCTTGAAAAGACAGGTGAAATATACAGTATTTGTCTCCCTTGGTGTGACCAAGTAAGGGCAGATATTTAATAAGCATGTTCTGGGATCTATCCAATCTCTATATAAAAAGTTGCAGGGTCAAATAAATTTCACTATACTTAAGCATGATGGGGAGAGAGTAACTTGAATAATTTTCAGAGGTAATTTATAGCAAAAGCAGACAAAATAAATAATTATGTATACTGCATGTTTTATTTTCTATAATTAAACACTTTTAAAGGAGATTAAATGTTGAGTTTAATTTCCATTTAAATGCTAACTATGGAAACCTTCCAATGTAGCCCACACAAGGCCCGGACTAGACATAGAGCATACAGGGCAAATGTTGGTGGGCCAGACTCTTATGTGGGCTTGGCTGCTATATACCACTCTCTCTTAAAGGGACACTCAATCAAAATTAAACTTTCATGATTCAGATAGAGCATGCCATTTTAAACAACTTTCTAATTTACTTCCATTAACAAAATGTGCACATTCTTTTTATATTTAAACGTTTTGAGTCACCAGCTCCTACTGAGCATGTGCAAGAATTCACAGAATAAACGTGTATGCATTTGTGAATGGCTGATTGCTGTCACATGGTACGTGTATGCATTTGTGATTGGCTGTTGGCTGTCACATGGTACAGGAGGAGTGGAAAAAGACATAGCTTTTAAAATTGTCAGAAAAAAAATCTATTACTCATTTAAAGTTCAGACTAACTGCTATTGCATTGTCTTGTTATCTTGCATTTGTTGATTATGCAAATCTACTGTGTTGACTGGTCCTTTAATATGGGTAACAATTGGAAAGCTGTTACAATCTGCATATTGTGTAAAGCAGAAAGTACATTTTCTGTCTGGCTGTTAAGCAGACGAGCTGCAGGACAAGAGATCTGGTGTATTATGGCTTCCTAGCTGATGTGGGCTGCTCCGCCTTTTATTGCCTGGGCCTATATTTGGTTCCAGTCCAGTCCTGACCAACACTAAGCTATTTGAAATTACATTTTTTTTTTTACACTACACTTAAGCTAAAATTAACTCTACAAGCTCCCTACATGCTCCCTAATTAACCCCTTTACTGCTGGACATAAAACACGTGTGGTGCGCAGTGGCATTTAGCAGCCTTCTAATTACCAAAAAGCAACGCCAAAGCCATATAAATCTGCTATTTCTGAACAAAGGGGATCCCAGAAAAGCATTTACAACCATTTATGCCATAATTGCATAAGTTGTTTGTAAATAATTTCTGTGAGAAACCTAAAGTTTGTGAAAAAGTGAACAATTTTTTTTATTTGATCGCATTTGGCGGTGAAATGGTGGCATTAAATATACCAAAATGGGCCTAGATCAATACTTTGGGTTGTCTACTACACTACACTTAAGCTAAAATTAACTCTACAAGCTGCCTACATGCTCCCTAATTAACCCCTTCACTGCTGGGCATAAAACACGTGTGGTGCGCAGTGGCAATTAGCAGCCTTCTAATTACCAAAAAAGCAACACCAAAGCCATATGTCTGCTATTTCTGAACAAAGGGGATCCCAGAGAAGCATTTACAACTATTTATGCCATAATTGCATACGTTGTTTGTAAATAATTTCTGTGAGAAACCTAAAGTTTTTGAAAAAGTGAACAATTTTTTTTTTATTTGATCGCATTTGGCGGTGAAATGGTGGCATTAAATATACCAAATGGGCCTAGATCAGGGACGTGCACTCATAGGAGGCAGGGGAGGCAGTGCCTACCCTGCCATATGTGGCCAAAGCTTAATTAAATTTTAATTAAAACAAAAAAAAAGTAAAAAAAAAAATATTTTCAGTACATGGGTCAAAGGAAAAGCTGTGCTGCAGCGCCACCTGTGTTCTGTCAATATATTAGCAGCAAAAAATTGGGACCAATAGGAGGCACCCCTCTTGATGCCTCCTAGCAATTGAAGGATATATAGATTAATCAGAAGGAGGATGCAGTGAGCAGGGTCATGTGACACAACTGGAAGCTGAGGTAACCTAAGAACAGATGACACCAAGCAGAAGAGTAAAGTAGTATTCTACATCTCTTGTGATTCACAAATTGTGTTCAGATACAGCTCATTAACAGGGGGGGACAGTAAGTGAGCATAACTCAATACTGACAGGAAGTCAAAGGGTCAATTCAAATTTAAATCCATAATTTAAAACCCAGAGTTTGAAGTTAAGTGTGTAGTGTCCACATTATTTAAACTAAAGTTTTTGACATTGAATATTGCTAAGCCTCCCTTTTTCATGGTTATTTGATTTAATTAGGTACAAACCCCATATATGTGATGTCTGTTCAGTCAGTGGATGCAGTATTTATTTTTATTTTTCTCTGTGTCTCCATGTATTTAAAGACTGCTGTTAACTTGTAATTCACAAATCAATCGAAAGCTTTTGCATTGTGTTTTTAATATGTGCTGCTTTTATACAAGTTTATATTAATGAAAAAGGAGATGAGTCATTTAAAAAATATATGTAATTATTGCAGTTAAATGTTTTTAGAAATAATGCCACTGTAAAGTAAATGGTTAAACACATAATCAAAGGGAGACATTTAAAATTAAACTTTCATGAATGAGGTAGAGCCTGCTATTTTAATAGACTTTTCTAGTTATTTATATTTTGAGAATTAGCATCAACTGTTACTGGCCCCATGTCAGCAAATCAAATTAGTTTTTGAAAGGAACATGAAAGTCATAATTACATTTCCATCATTCAGATAGAAATTGCACACAAAAAATAAATAAATAACGTTTCTATTTTACTTTTATTATTATGTACTTCATTCTTTTGGTATCCTTTGGTGTCCTTTATTGAAGAGCATACCTAAGTGGGATGTGCACATGCATTTCTTGAACACCATATTGCAGCAGCTGTGTTGGCAGTATTGATAACTTGTCCTTTGTGTAAAACTTGTATGGTAAATTATTTATATTTTTACAATACAGTAGTGAGTAGAGAATAGATTGTGTATCATTCTATTTGCTTAGTAACTGGCACTGTGCCACAGAATTGTGTGAGTGTGTATGTGACCAGAGTGTGTGTGGGTGTCAGTGAGCAGAGTATGTGTGCTTTATTCTCCAGGTAATCAATACATTTCCGATGAGCTGGTGCTTTAGTGCAGTGTTTCTCAACAATGGTCCTCAAGTACCCCCAACAGGTCAGGTTTTCATTATAGCTGAATCAGTGCATAGGTGAAGTAATCAGCTGGTCAGTAACTCAGTGGTTACTAACTTGCTCTCACCCATCACCTGATTATGTCACCTGTGCACTGGTTCAGCTATCATTTAAACCTGCCCTGTTGTGTGTACTTGCGGCCCTCTGTACATGTGTTATTCCGGCGTATCATATCTAGTGCCTCACCAGCCTCTGACCTCACTGCACGTCACTGGCCTAGATCAATACTTTGGGTTGTCTACTACACTACACTTAAGCTAAAATTAAGCCTACAAGCTCCCTACATGCTCCCTAATTAACCCCTTCACTGCTGGGCATAAAACAAGTGTGGTGCGCAGTGGCATTTAGCAGCCTTCTAATTACCAAAAAGCAACGCTAAAGCCATATAAGTCTGCTATAATGGCATGTCTGGCACACAGTGTTGGGGCAAGGGTCCATCTGACCGCTGATACCTGGTCTGCAAAGCATGGTCAGGGCAGGTATATCACCTACACTGCGCACTGTGAAGCGGGCGTAACCCTTACACTACCTGATCGATACATACCTGATGTTTTAAAGCACGTTATTCCAAACAATTTAGGAATGTTAGGTGATTTATGCCCTTTATGGATTAAAACCAGACTCTGCATCAACTATGTAATTTTCCATGGGAGTTTTGCCATGGATCCCCCTCCGCATGCCACAGTCCAGGTGTTAGTCCCCTTTAAACAACTTTTCCATCACTATTGTGGCCAGAAAGAGTCCCTGTGGGTTTTAAAATTCGCCTGCCTATTGAAGTCTATGGCGGTTCGCCCGGTTCGCCGGTTCGCAAACATTTGCGGAAGTTCGCGTTCGCCGTTTGCGAACCCAAATCTTTATGTTCGCGACATCACTAATTGGGAACAAATTACAGGGGATTTTTTTTTTTTTTAGTAAACTGTCCCTTTAAGCAGCAGAGGCAAGTTAGAGATGAAATACTGCTTATTAACCTCTTTGGCAAGCAGTTGCACATGCAATAATAAATACACCGCAATGAAAGGCAAACAGGCTCCTTAGCTGGGAACATTTTTCTGCCCATGGAATGATAAATGCAGGCCTTTGTGATTTCTAATAGTATAAAAAGAAAGTTATCCCAGCTTAAAAAGAAGAATAAAACAAATGGAAAAAGGTGATTTTGTCTGTAACCTGCCCAGCCCTGAGAATTTAGCCTTGCGCTATTTTTTTATTCTTTGCTTAAAGGGACATTAAATGCAAGTATAAGTGCATATTGTATGTGTGCGTGTCTGTTTGTATATCTATGTGTCTGTCTGTCTATCTATCTATCTATCTATCTATCTATCTATCTATCTATCTATCTACAGTATCTATCTATCTCTACAGATACACACACACAGGGCTTGACATTTCCACATTTTTTTAAATTGTTTTCAGCCCAGGATTATGTATAAAATAAAACATAAAACTGTAATACATTATATCACTTATTTTTTGATACTAAAGAGAAAATTGATTTCAATATCTCTTCAAGGTGTTGAAACAATATTTGATATAGTCACACAATAAAACTGGGTCAAGGATTTAAAAGCAAAAAGCTAAATACATCAGATGATCAGTTTTACATCACATTTTATGATCCCCTTCCCATAGAGACTGATTAAACATGCTGCCTGTTCCTAGACACTTATATACTTTGCCAGCTCTCATTCTGACCATAAAAGAGTTAAAACGCTTCTCAAACATCACATGCAAATGCTGTTTTTGCATTTGTTTACCACATGCTATGAAGTCTTTTGGCAGATTTAATAAAAGTTTGCTATAAAAGTCTGCATTTCTTATGCACGAAAGCCTTCCTGAAACGTTCCATTCTTGCAGAAAGCATAAAGAATGTGCTTATTGGGCTGTGATAGAAATGATAATTCGCAAGAAAATGATTGTGGATTAGTGAGCGAAGCGATTAACGGGGGCCTAGTAAATTTTCCAATGTGTGCATAGGCCTGCTGTTTAAGGGGATCCTAATCCTTCTTAGGCTGCGAAAGGACCCTCAGACTGCTCAAGCAAGCAGGGCTTAGGCTCCAGAAAAGTCCTAAATCTTCACTTTAGCTGCCTACGTTTCCTTCATCTTAAACTATAAGCTGTTTTTCTAAAGGATCCTTCCATAGACAAACCCCTTTAGAAGCTGCCAGGATTGTGAAACTCAGATATCAGAAAATGTAAAATCCAAGGTCCAAGTGCATGCAGGGAAAGATTAAAAAGGCTCTGTGTGTGCTCGCTATTAACCCCAGCACTGCTGGAAAGGCTGGAAATGCAACTCAACTGATTCATTGATAGAAAACGTATCAGTCCTACAGTGCCAACATACAACAGCTAAATACTGAAGTACTGGAAATAATAAGTCCTGAATTTTGAAAGCAGTAGAAGTCTGCACTGTATCAGGCAGTAACACAGCACACATAAATGTATTGTGTTTGAAATTGATGCGCAAAACATTTGTATGAATATTACAAAACATCTGGGGCTTAAGCCCTGTTAAAAAATCTAATTATTAATATTACCCTCCAATGTACACACAAACTCATAAATATCTATATCTACACACAGACACAATTCACTCACACTCACAGGCATGTACTTGTCTTTTTCACTTCATACTTATGCACAGTCATTGCCTGCACAGATGAGAGATATACATCTGTTTCTTGGCTTGTTGAGGCCAAATTAGGGGCTTAGCCCCCTATGTCCCATAACAATACCTCTGACACATACGCTCTCTTTGAGATAGTGGGCTAGATTACAAGTGGCTCACTAAATTTATCGCGCAAGAGATAAAGCAATAACGAGAAGAGATATAGCAATATCACGCTCGCATTAATTTGTTTTACTGTGTATTTACTGTAAAAAATTAACATTCCAATGTTCTTTATATAGGGGAAAATGTTCTTTGTATTTTTAAATAGATATTCCTATTTATATATCTGTATATATCTATACCTGTATATAGTCATATAGATATATAGGTATACAGTAGATATATATTTTACAATAACATTATCATATATATATATACTATAATCATGTTTGTAACTCGTTCGTCGCCAGTTGCACACGCATCCTCAAAGGAATGTTGGCTGCACATGCAACCAAAAGAATCCACCTGGATGCAGTGTAGGCAAACCCGAAGCCTTAAAAAAAAAAAAACACGCAACCGACCGTACGAAATAACTTAAAAACACATAACAGCCCGCAAGAAATAAAAATAAAAACACGTAACCGCCCGCATGAAGTATTGTAAAAAACCCTAACCTCCCGCACGAAGTATTAACAAACACCTAAACCGTTAACCCTCACATCGCAAAACAATAAAGTAATTAACCCCTAATCCGCAAATAACATAATTAAAATATTAACCCCTTAACCGCCAACCACCCACATCGCAATAAACATAATTTACCTATTAACCCCTAAACCGCAAAAAACACACATTGCAAAAAACCTATATAACCTATTAACTCTTAAATCGCCAACATCCCACATCTATACTATAATCGCGTTTGTAACACATCCATTGCCATCGCCAGTTGCACACGCATCCTCAAAGTAATGTTGGTGGCGCGAGGCAGCCAAAATAATCCACCTGGATGCAGCAAAGCTGCATTCAGGTGGATTCTGAAAATGGCAGGGTGGTGAAAGAATCCACCGATTCTTTCACCACTCTGGCATTTTTGGAATCCACCTGGATGCAGCGTAGGCAAAACTGAAGCCTTAAATGAAAAAAACATGCAACTGACTGCACAAAATAACTAAAAAACATGTAACCGCCCGCAAGAAAAAAAATTAAAAACATATAACAAAAAAAAAACTAACCTGGGGACGTGTCCAGACAGCGGCCATCATCAGACGCGAAATTAGAAGCACCAGATACTCAAAAAGATTCCGCTGATTATCTAAATAACTTTTAAAAATTTAGAACTCTAACAAAATCTACAGCGTGAAACATTACTGCATCAATCGACAAAACTTTTATAGAGGTTGCGTCTGTAGGACCTATAATCCGGACAGTTTGCTAGGTAGGGCGGCGGCCCTATGCCATCTTCCTTACCCCCCCCCCCGGTACTCCAGCTTAAGCAGATATACTAAACTACTGTCTAAAGATGGTAGGTTTCATATCAAGATGGATGAGATGCTCCATACAAATATTAAAGACCTATTGGCCATCCTGGCTAAAAAGATGGACAGTAAATTTGCTCAACTAATTGATTTAGTGGGGGCCCGATATAGAGAGGGAGAAGTCAGAGATCCCAAAATGGAGACTATAGCTGAACAACATGTGCAGTGCAATAACCTACAACAAGCCCACGCGAAGATAGAGCGTGCTCAAAGTCACATACTATCTACGGGGATACCTCTCACAAAGCTACAAGGAGTTTATCAGACTTTGAAGTACCCCAGTACTACATTCACGCTCACGCAAACAGAACATGAGACTGATCCAGAGGAAAGATCTTTACTAGACTGGGCGGATGCGGCCGACCACCCGAGAAGAAAGAAGAACCAATGCTCTGATGCGGTCCTGACGAGAAGGTTGGAGCACTCTTCTGTGTGCGCTCAGAAGTTTCGTTGGGGGTAATCTTGAGATCTCACAACCACCACTGCTCTCAAGTACTGACTAGCTCGATGGGACTAAAACGTTTTCCTCAATGGCACACTCCTCCACATTACTTAGTGCTCATGGCCATCCGATTGGGGATAGGATGATACTACAGTCGTCACTTTACAGGACTCTATGAGAAGGGACCGTACATATATAACATGCTCGTTGTGCAAGTATTAATGGCGACCTCTGAGTCTGATCTTCATATGCAGTCCTGAATAGACATAAATAGCTTACTGTAAGCAAAGCCATGCCTATAGCACGCTACATGGTCAGCAACTTTAACGTCATGTAGCCGTTTACACACACCATACTCATAAGATGTTTCTGGTCAATGGATCCATTTTATCCATCTTTTATTTAGCCCATATTGCATGTGCACACTAATTAGATGCTCATAGTATCTACCCACAAATTGGATACATATACTAGGTACCATCCTTGGACTAACCTCTATAAAAGTCATAAAACCACTGGTCTCCTCCTTATGGCTCACTTATTTGATCATAGATATATTCATCCTTATTCTGTGCCTAACTCAAGCTTACACCTAGAGACAGTTTTATATTAATCCTCCAGAGTAGTTCTATAGGTTCCCACTAATGAGAGTCAGCAACAGCTTATCTGAACATACTTTAATAAGATAAGGGGACTGCTGTGTTAAAAGTGCATCTCTAAGAGAAGGATATTCCTAGAATAACAGCTGACCAAACCCTTTCTATGGGATCCCTGTGTTTTCCTCCCACACAAACTGCTGGGGTTACACCCTAATTTAATTTAATGTGTTTTTTCATTACACATTGAGTGAAGCATGATTGATATGTATATATGCCATGGCATCCAACACTACAATATTGAGCTGTAGTCCTAATAAGAGTATTTCAAACATCTTCATCCACATATTACCAGTCTTGCTCCTACCACCTAGCAACAATCTATATAAGTCATCTTGCTAATGTATAGTCTTCTGGTAGGCTATACTTAATATTGCTGATGTACACTGATATTTTCATATTTTTGTTTATACCAATATACTATTATCATATTTAGTTCTCATATTTCTATTTACACATAGCTATTCCCTAAATGCTCTATGGTCTAAGAGTGGCCACCACAAATGCCAGCCTTCCTCGCCCTTATCAGACCAAAGTAACTAGGACCAAGAGTGTCCTTCTAGATGCTGAGAGGAATATTACCTAAATATAAAAATAAAATGAGGTTTCATGTATAGTAGCCAGGTTTTATTATAACTTTTGACTCACTATATGTCTGATTATTTTCAATGTAAATCATTATGCTACTTACTGATTTACTGCGTTCTGTTTGCAACCTAGAATCCTACATTACCATCTGTACGCCTTTTGTTCTGGGCTGTTAAATTGTGCATACTTTTAAATTACATGTGGGTTAACATATATTTTGCTCTTTTTTATTTTATTTTTTTACTCTTGTATACAACACTTTATGATATCTATTGTAATTGCATACATTTATATTTTGCTCATGCTAAAAACCTCAATAAAAGAATATTAAAAAAAAGAAAGAAAAAAAAGCTAAGCAAACAGCCAATATATGCCACTTCAAAGAACAAAAAAACTAACCTCCCACACAAACGGCTAGATTACGTCTTGCGTTAAGCATAAAAAGCAGCGTTGGCTGGTCCCAATGCTGCTTTTTAACGCCCGCTGGTATTACGAGTCTTGCAGGTACATGTATACCACTCACTTTTTTGGCCAGACTCGGAAATACCGCAAATCCACTTACGTCAATTGCGTATCCTATATTTTCAATGAAACTTGCATAGCGCCGGTATTACGAGTCTGACCAAAAGTGAGCGGTAAACCCTCTCCTGTCAAGACTGGTACCGCATTTTAAAGTCAGTAGTTATGAGTTTTACACTACAACGCAGTAGCATAAAACTCTTAACTAAAGTGCTAAAAAGTACACTAACACCCATAATCTACCTATTAACCCCTAAACTGAGGCCCTCCCACATCGCAAACACTAAAATAAATATTTTAACCCCTAATCTGCTGAACCGGACATCGCCGCCACTTTAATAAATATATTAACCCCTAAACCGCCGCACTCCCGCATCGCAAACACTATTTAAATATTATTAACCCCTAATCTGCCAGCCCTAACATCGCCACCACCTACCTACATTTATTAACCCCTAATATGCCACCCCCAACGTCGCCGCCACTATAATAAAGATATTAACCCCTAAACCTAAGTCTAACCCTAACACCCCCTAACTTAAATATAATTTAAATAAATGTAAATAAAATTACTATAATTAACTAAATTATTCCTATTTAAAACTAAATACTTACCTGTAAAATAAACCCTAAAATAGCTACAATATATAGCTACATTGTAGCTAGCTTAGGGATTATTTTTATTTTAAAGGCATCTTTGTATTTATTTTAACTAGGTAGAATAGTTATTAAATAGTTATTAACTATTTAATAACTACTTAGAATAAAGAAAAATTTACCTGTAAAATAAAACCTAACCTAAGTTACAATTACACCTAACACTACACTATAATTAAATTAATTACCTAAATTAAATACAATTAATTACAATTAAATAAAATTATTTAAAGTACAAAAAAACAAAACACTAAATTGCAGAAAATAATAAAGAAATTACAAGATTTTTAAACTAATTACACCTAATCTAATCGCCCTAACAAAATAAAAAAAGCCCCCTCCAAAATAAAAAAGCCCTACCCTACACTAAATTACAAATAGCCCTTCCAATATTTAAAAATTAAAAACGCTTTATTGTAACGCGTTTCTCAACCAAAACACTGGTCGTTTCTTCAGACAATAAAAAGCGGAACTTTCCGCTTTTTATTTTCTGGGAGTGTTTTGTAAAAATTTATAGTTTTGCTTATTTTTAATAACATTGTGCTGATTTTAAGACTCCTAACCAAGCCCCAAAGATTTAGATGTATACTGATGTCTACAGATTCCTCTGCTTGCTCCTGTTTGTGCAATTGATTTTTTCATATGCAGGGGAGGGGGGAGTGTCTGATCTTCCTGCTTTCCCAGCCCCTTTGAGTGGATGCCCCAGCCTAACCTAATCAACAGTGCTAAACTAGGAACTTCTAAGCAACAGGTAGATTACGAGTTATGCGCGCTATAGGGAATTTAACAAACGCAACAAAAGTTGCGTTATTTCACCCTCTATAGCACAGCCATTACAAGTTTTGAAACAGCCGGCTTGTGCGTGCAATATGGTTGCGTTGAGCTTCATCCGAACAAAATACAAGCGCTGTTTTCACATGCTCGTGCACGCTTTCCCCATAGACATCAAGCCTATTCCGCCGCTCCCAGACATCGCCGCAACTAAAAAAAAGCTATTAACCCCAAAACCTCTGGCCTCCCACTAAATAAACCTATTAACCCCTAAACCCCCAGCCCCCCACATTGCAACAACCTAAATTAAACTATGAACCCCTAAACCTAACCGTAACCCTAACCCTAAACCTAACACCCCCTAACTTTAACATAATTAAAATAGAGCTAAATTAAAGTTACAATTATTAACTAAACAATTCCTATTTAAAACTAAATACATACTTACCTGTAAAATAAAATCTAAGCTAGCTACAATATAACTAATAGTTACATTGTATTTAGCTAAGGTTTTATTTTTATTTCACAGGTAAGTTTGTATTTATTTTAACTAGGTAGACTATTTAGTAAATAGTTATTAACTATTTACTTGCACAAGAACAGAGAGGCAGCACACCAGGAATCCGTATAAAAAGCAGAGCTTTATAGCTTTATTCCATTTGAATAGAAATGGAATAAAGCTCTGCTTTTTATACAGATTCCTGGTGTGCTGCCTCTCTGTTCCTGTGAAAGTTTTTGGGACATGCTCAGACCCCTTTCCCCCTGGTTGGTACCTAAAGACTTCAACTTCGACTTCAAGTCATACCGGTAGTGCGGTCTGCACTCTGACTGTGAAAGGATTCCCCAGCTGATCTCAGGATGTGCTCCTAGAGCCGTGCTGCTTTTCTCCCCTTGCATTGACTATTTACTAACTACCTAGTTAAAATAAATACAAACTTACCTGTTAAATAAAACCTAAGTTTATTCATATTCTAATACTCATTTTTTTTTAAAAAAAACACCCCAAAATAAAAGAAACCTAATCTATAATAAACTACCAATAGCCCTTAAAAGGGACTTTTGTAGGGCATTGCACTAAAGATATCAGCTCTTTTTCTGAAAAAAAAATACGAAGACCCACTAACATTACAAACCCTCACCCCCCTCAACCCACAAAATAAAAAAAACTATCTAAAAAACCTAATCTACCCTGATTTGAACAGACAATAGGATTTTAGCAGCCCTAATTCCTATTGGCTGATTTAAATTTTTCAGCCAATAGGAATGCAATGGTACCCCCCAGTATAAAATGGGTACCTTGCATTTCAATCCTCAGTGTGCGGCGGATGATCACATGAAGAGGACCTCCACATCGGATTGATGGACCTCCGCCTTGGACCTCTGCCTGGACCTCCACCTTGGACCTCCGCCTGAACCTCCACCTTGGACCTTCGCCTGGACCTCCACATTGGACCTTTGCCTGGACCTCCGCCTCCCCACATCAACCGCTCCACCTCCGCAGAGATGGAGAAGATGGACAACTGTAAAAAACAGAAACAGAGGCGCCACATGTGTAGATCAATGGATACCACAAACACCAAACTGGACAAGATACAGGGTACTCACAAACATGAAGGCACTCTCGTGTGCCTATTAGAGGCAGGCTGGTATTCTAAACAGCAAACCAGCTGGCTGTGTGAACGAATCCCTGTCGTGGTGTCCTGAAGCAGTGGATATCCTGAAAGGCAGCCCTTGCCTAGATCGTTTCCTATAGGTTGGAACAGGGGAGAAAGGCTAAACAGCCTTTAGGTTACTTGAAAGGGAGATTGATAAACACACCAGACTTAGTGAATCATAAAACTAGCATTTATTATACAGAATAAAATAGCCAGTAATGTAGCACATTACAGCTGGTGTGTTAAAATCAAATCTCCTATAACATATAGAGAAGTACAGCGACGCGTTTCTCGGGGGTAACCCCGTTTCCTCAGGCTTGTATACTCTACCTATGTCTTAATCACCCTTAAATAGGGCTCAGTAACCACATGTTTACAATGAACACTCCCCTTCCTTCCTTCACTTGAACCAATGAGAACCTTCCTTTCCCCCCACTCCCACTTGTTGCAGTAATTAGTTAATATTTGCAGGTTAAATTTATAATTAGGAATATGCTACTGATTTCCTAAGATTCGTGTTATATATACAGGTGATCTTGCGTTTTTTTTCAAAAAGATAACTTTTACGATCGTATAGAAAATTGCAACTGAACCTATGTAAACAAATCGTGTGGTGTATATCTAACCAACCAATGATGAAAAGGAACCATGAGGCTTGTCTCAAAACATGAATCTGATTGGTGAGAGTCTGGTTATCCATGGACTACATGTCCCATGATTCCTGTAGATTCGATTTGTGGGTGTGGACCGCACCGATTCTGTATTCACCGCCGTCAGCTAAGCGTCAGCGTGACGAATAAAAATTTCATTGCTCAATGCAGACACACACCCACAAATCCAATAGGTTGATGTGATGTAAACAATCTGTCGTCTAGTTGACCAGCAATGTCAATTCACAAAAATAATATATGTTGAACTCACAAATATGCGTAATGAAAAAATAGGTGACCAATAACAATGGTTATATGCATGGGTTATGAATATAGTATGTGAGATTAATTTATGGCGATATCTTATTGGTCTATGACAAGTGTAATATATGTATCGCTAATGGTGATGATATATATGTATATATATATGAGATTAGTATACAATAAAAGCTAATATGAAAAGAACACCAGTGTTAATAAAACTATATTCTAAAGGACAGATGTCCACTCCTATCTGTCCCTCAAAAAATATCCTTTCTTGTGTGGTTGATACCCAGTGCTGTGTTTGTGACCATATCTCTATATTTAGTATGTGCACTAATATGCCAGACACATTGCATATATTGCTGTGACTAATGTCTGTGTATATTTATACCCTATAAGTATCCAAAATAACAATCTCTGGACATGGTGATGATAAAATGAAAAAGGAAAAAACTTATAATCTATATTTTCCAAATATGTGTAATGATATTGTGTGTGTATGTGAATACGTATCGTTTGGACAATATATTTAGTGAATGTCTACGTGATTCAATTAAAGGGAAAATTAAAAAAATATTTCGTGCTGCTAGGGAATATCTATAAAACTACGCGTACATGCGTGCTAATATAATTAATGTTATAAAGGGATGTGGTGAAATTGTGATAATCAATGGGATCAGTGATGCTAGTATTGGTATATATTTAAAATATGAGAGTGACAGATAATTAAATATTGATTAGTTCATCAATATGAAAGGAGCTAAGAGTGAAACCTAAAAATGCGAATAAGAGTAACAATGGGACCTGATACCTGTACTGAATCTAATCACTAAATGTAATAAAATTGTGATGATTGTTCTGATATGTGTTGTTAGTACTAATATATATGCATTTCAGATACTCACTATTATATAAGATTAAGCAACAAGTGGGGGGTGAGAGTCCAGTGTACAAAATCACTAAATGACCAAATATATCTCTGTATGTTACCCTTCAACCACATTAAACAAAATTGCTGTAAATAATAAACAAAGATCAAAACACATAAAATCTATACTGTTGATAATCACATTGGAATTCATCCCAAGATTTAAAAAACAATAACATATGTTATGTGAATACAACTGAATCTATAACCTCGTTTAGGCCTGTGGGAAACAAACTGTTGAATTTAAAAATCCAATAGGTTTCCCTCTGTCTGAGTTTGGTGAACCTATTATATACATTACTTTTCGGAATGTTTTCTATTGGGGTGATTTTAAATGGACATTTTCCAGATATGTAATGTTGACAGGTATGTCTAGACACACTATGTTTAGGTGATTTTGCTTTTATGTTCCTCAGATGCTCGCTCCATCTAATATGAACCTTCCTACATGTCCTGCCTATGTATTGTATGCCACGTTTGCAGGATAGCGCATATATGACATAGCTGGAATCACAGGTCATTTTACTTTTAATAGTAAATTTTTTCCATTGCTATATGACTCTATGCTAGTTGTTCCATGGGAAATATGTTTACACATATAGCACAGTCTCTTTCCACATTTGTATACTCCCTTTTTACTTAAAATGTGGTTTCCTATCTTCTCTCCTAATTTTGGTATATTGGCTACCTTTCTTTTTGTCATCACCACCTTACTTGGGGCTAGTTTTTGTTTGTAGGAGGGTGCTCTTTTAAAAACCAATTTTGGTTGTGAAGGGAGTGTTTTATTCAAAATCGGATCTTTTAATAAATATATGATATTCTTACAAAAAAAGAAAAGAGATACCTTACACCTGATCACCCTAGTACTCCGTATTATTATCATCTCCCCAAACTGCACAAAGATGATAAGGTCCCCCCTGGTAGGCCCATAATAGCGGGTATCAACAGTATCACCGACAAACTGTCTGAGTATATAGATATCTATCTTCAGCAGCACGTAATTAACCTACCATCCTATATTAAAGATACTAGAGACCTACTCAATAGATTATCTGGCATTAAAGTTAATAGTGGCAATTACTTCTGGCTCTCATGTGATGTTGGATCTCTTTATTCAAATATATCCCATGATTTAGGGATACGATCAACACAGTTATATTTGAATAGAGACCTTTACATGCCTGGGATACAAAAAGAATATCTGATTTCTCTTATAAATTTTATTTTGAAACATAATTATTTCCAGTTTTTAGACACTTTTTATTTACAGATCAAGCGAACGGCCATGGGCACCAGATTTCCCCTAGTTTTGCAAATCTTTTTATGGGTCAATTTGAGGACCTATACATTTACAACTCACAATGGAGGGGCAATCTGGTGTTCTATGGCCGTTACATAGACGATTTGATTTTTATTTTTGATGGTTCAGAAGCAGAAGCATTGGAATTTGTTTCACATTTGAATCATAATAATATGGGTATAAGTTTTTCACATAATTTACAAAAGGATCAGATAGAATTTTTGGACATCATACTTGCCTGGGACCCTTGGGGCAATATATCTACCTCTACCTTCTTCAAAAAGGTAGACTGCAACAATTTCTTACACTTCTCCAGCAACCATTTAACAAAATGGAAGACTAATATTCCATACAGTCAGTTTTGTCGATTACGTAGGAATTGTAGCACGGTAGAACAGTATGACCAGCAAGCGCCCATTCTAACATCAAGATTTATAGAGAAGGGATATCCTATTGAACTCATTAACAAGGGTTCCCAGAGAGCCAGGGATTTAAATAGAGAACAATTACTAACTTCAGTTCCCAACACAGACCAACATGACAATAAAGAAAAGTGTAATTTTAACAAACAAACACTCTTTATTACACAATATAACTCCAATCACAAAAACATCAATAAAGTTTTAAAAAAACACTGGCCGATCTTATTAAAAGATCCGATTTTGAATAAAACACTCCCTTCACAACCAAAATTGGTTTTTAAAAGAGCACCCTCCTACAAACAAAAACTAGCCCCAAGTAAGGTGGTGATGACAAAAAGAAAGGTAGCCAATATACCAAAATTAGGAGAGAAGATAGGAAACCACATTTTAAGTAAAAAGGGAGTATACAAATGTGGAAAGAGACTGTGCTATATGTGTAAACATATTTCCCATGGAACAACTAGCATAGAGTCATATAGCAATGGGAAAAAATTTACTATTAAAAGTAAAATGAACTGTGATTCCAGCTATGTCATATATGCGCTATCCTGCAAATGTGGCATACAATACATAGGCAGGACATGTAGGAAGGTTCGTATTAGATGGAGCGAGCATCTGAGGAACATAAAAGCAAAATCACCTAAACATAGTGTGTCTAGACATACCTGTCAACATTACATATCTGGAAAATGTCCATTTAAAATCACCCCAATAGAAAACATTCCGAAAAGTAATGTATATAATAGGTTCACCAAACTCAGACAGAGGGAAACCTATTGGATTTTTAAATTCAACAGTTTGTTTCCCACAGGCCTAAACGAGGTTATAGATTCAGTTGTATTCACATAACATATGTTATTGTTTTTTAAATCTTGGGATGAATTCCAATGTGATTATCAACAGTATAGATTTTATGTGTTTTGATCTTTGTTTATTATTTACAGCAATTTTGTTTAATGTGGTTGAAGGGTAACATACAGAGATATATTTGGTCATTTAGTGATTTTGTACACTGGACTCTCACCCCCCACTTGTTGCTTAATCTTATATAATAGTGAGTATCTGAAATGCATATATATTAGTACTAACAACACATATCAGAACAATCATCACAATTTTATTACATTTAGTGATTAGATTCAGTACAGGTATCAGGTCCCATTGTTACTCTTATTCGCATTTTTAGGTTTCACTCTTAGCTCCTTTCATATTGATGAACTAATCAATATTTAATTATCTGTCACTCTCATATTTTAAATATATACCAATACTAGCATCACTGATCCCATTGATTATCACAATTTCACCACATCCCTTTATAACATTAATTATATTAGCACGCATGTACGCGTAGTTTTATAGATATTCCCTAGCAGCACGAAATATTTTTTTAATTTTCCCTTTAATTGAATCACGTAGACATTCACTAAATATATTGTCCAAACGATACGTATTCACATACACACACAATATCATTACACATATTTGAAAAATATAGATTATAAGTTTTTTCCTTTTTCATTTTATCATCACCATGTCCAGAGATTGTTATTTTGGATACTTATAGGGTATAAATATACACAGACATTAGTCACAGCAATATATGCAATGTGTCTGGCATATTAGTGCACATACTAAATATAGAGATATGGTCACAAACACAGCACTGGGTATCAACCACACAAGAAAGGATATTTTTTGAGGGACAGATAGGAGTGGACATCTGTCCTTTAGAATATAGTTTTATTAACACTGGTGTTCTTTTCATATTAGCTTTTATTGTATACTAATCATATATATATATACATATATATCATCACCATTAGCGATACATATATTACACTTGTCATAGACCAATAAGATATCGTCATAAATGAATCTCACATACTATATTCATAACCCATGCATATAACCATTGTTATTGGTCACCTATTTTTTCATTACGCATATTTGTGAGTTCAACATATATTATTTTCGTGAATTGACATTGCTGGTCAACTAGACGACAGATTGTTTACATCACATCAACCTATTGGATTCGTGGGTGTGTGTCTGCATTGAGCAATGACATTTTTATTCGTCATGCTGACGCTTAGCTGACGGCGGTGAATACAGAATCGGTGCGGTCCACACCCACAAATCGAATCTACAGGAATCATGGGACATGTAGTCCATGGATAACCAGACTCTCACCAATCGGATTCATGTTTTGAGACAAGCCTCATGGTTCCTTGTCATCATTGGTTGGTTAGATATACACCACACGATTTGTTTACATAGGTTCAGTTGCAATTTTCTATACGATCGTAAAAGTTATCTTTTTGAAAAAAAACGCAAGATCACCTGTATATATAACACGAATCTTAGGAAATCAGTAGCATATTCCTAATTATAAATTTAACCTGCAAATATTAACTAATTACTGCAACAAGTGGGAGTAGGGGGAAAGGAAGGTTCTCATTGGTTCAAGTGAAGGAAGGAAGGGGAGTGTTCATTGTAAACATGTGGTTACTGAGCCCTATTTAAGGGTGATTAAGACATAGGTAGAGTATACAAGCCTGAGGAAACGGGGTTACCCCCGAGAAACGCGTCGCTGTACTTCTCAATATGTTATAGGAGATTTGATTTTAACACACCAGCTGTAATGTACTACATTACTGGCTATTTTATTCTGTATAATAAATGCTAGTTTTATGATTCACTAAGTCTGGTGTGTTTATCAATCTCCCTTTCAAGTAACCCAAAGGCTGTTTAGCCTTTCTCCCCTGTTCCAACCTATAGGAAACGATCTAGGCAAGGGCTGCCTTTCAGGATATCCACTGCTTCAGGACACCACGACGGGGATTCGTTCACACAGCCAGCTGGTTTGCTGTTTAGAATACCAGCCTGCCTCTAATAGGCACACGAGAGTGCCTTCATGTTTGTGAGTACCCTGTATCTTGTCCAGTTTGGTGTTTGTGGTATCCATTGATCTACACATGTGGCGCCTCTGTTTCTGTTTTTTACAGTTGTCCATCTAAGAAATTACATCACTTGTGAAGTGAAGACCGAGAGCTGCCTTCTTCATTTATTCCTTTCTCATACGGACTTATTTTGGGACTGTACATTTGCACCACCTATACTAGACACCATCCAGTGCAACGTGTGTATATACACATATATACATTTTTTAATATTAATCATAATAACTCTTTTAATGAAGTTTGCATTTTATTTTAATAATTTATTTATTAATTCTGTATTTAAGTTTTGCTCTCACCATAACTTTTTATGGGTTTTTTTTATAAATATTTACACTAGGGTCACCCACACCATCTGTTAAATAAGCGCCTCCTATAGGTTATCTGTGACACACTGTCACAGAGTTTCCAGTTCTCAGTAGGGATGGAGAAGATGCTGGTCCTGCGATGGATGAAGATAGAGCCACCTGGATGCAGACCTCTCGCCGCCTGGATGTCAAGACTTCAGGAACTGTAAGTGGATCTTCAGGGGTTAGTGTTTTTTTTAAACTGTTCTGGGTGGGGTTTTTTTTTAGTTTAGGGTTTGGGCTTTTCTTAAAAGAGCTAAATGGCCTTTTAAGGACAATGCCCATAAAATGCCCTTTTCAGGGCAATGGGTAGCTTAGGTTTTTGTTAGAGTTAGGTTTTTTTATTTTGGGAGGTTGGTTGGGTGGTGAGTTTTACTGTGGGGGTCTTTGTCTTTTTTTTTACAGGTAAAAGAGCTGTTTAACTTAGGGCAATGCCTTACAAAAGGCCCTTTTAAGGGCTATTGGTAGTTTATTGTAGGCTAGGCTTTTTATTTTGGGTGGGCTTTTTTATTTTTATACGGCTATTAGATTAGGTGTAATTCTTTTTTATTTTTGATAATTTCGTTTGTTATTTTTCGTAATTTAGTGTTTGTTATTTTTTGTAATTTAGTATTTTTTATTTTTTGTATTTAGAGATTTTGTAATTTTTATAGTAGTTTTAGGATATTTTTAATGTGTATTTTAGTTTTCTTTAATTGATAGTTAGTTTATTTTTAGTTTAATAGTTATATTAGTTTAATTGTTAGCGGAAACTTACGGCTAGATTTAGAGTTTTGTCGGTAACGACCCACGTAGCTAACGCTGGCTTTTTTCCCCCCGCACCTTTTAAAGACAGCTGGTATTGAGAGTTCTCTGAAGGGCTGCGTTAGGCTCCAAAAAGGGAGTGTATAGCATAATTTACCGCCACTGCAACTCTCAATACCAGCTGTGCTTACGGACGCGGCCAGCCTCAAAAACGTGCTCGTGCACGATTCCCCTATAGGAAACAATGGGGCAGTTTGAGCTGAAAAAAAACCTAACACCTGCAAAAAAGCAGCGTTCAGCTCTTAACGCAGCCCCATTGTTTCCTATGGGGAAACAGTTTCTAAGTCTGCACCTAACACCCTAACATGCACCCCGAGTCTAAACACCCCTAACCTTACACTTATTAACCCCTAATCTGCTACCCCCACTATCGCTGACCCCTGCATATTATTATTATTTTTTTTTTTTAATATTTTATTGAGGTTTTAAAAGTAGTGTACAAGGAAGTAAGCAAGCAAAAATAAAAATAAAAAAATAGTACAATGCAGTGTGAAACATTAACCATATCATATTACATGTGTACCCGTATCAAGGGGCTGACTTTGCTTTACAGGAACCTCATTTTTAAAAGTACCTACATTATGGATTAAAATGATTTCCCCCAGTTGGAAAAGAGTGGCCACTCTTGGACCGCTAATGACAGTGTACTGTTGGAAAGGGGACTACTAAGGTATAAGGTTGGGAGGGCCACTTTTGGACCCAATTTCTAACATTGATGAGTAAAATGAAAATGAGAGGTAATAATAAAAATAAATATAAAAGGGAACTATCAATAAATGCTCAATAAGTTAGTCAGGATTATTGATTATGGTACATTTTTATCCAGGGACCTATAGGGACTATTAGATATAAAATGCATATATTGTAAAGGGTCAGGATGATAGAGGGTAACTGATATTCACAATAACTTCAACATAAAAGAAACAAACAGTATGAGCCTAACCAATAGGTTAACTATAGGTTAAGATTAGGGAATACTGATCTTGTAGGGAGCAACTGAGCCAGGACAGTTAACGATGTGATGAGGTCCTAAAGATAGCATATCAATATAGCACAGTTGTACAGTGGATCAAAACAGTTGTTAAATAATACATTCAGTCTGAGGTTAAACATGGAGGAGAACCATTAGTCTGAAAAGGGACAGTTTAGACAGGGCTTATGGGGGTTTCTCAGGGCTCTCAACACAATTACTATTAGGCAACTTAGGGGATATACATGCATGAGGGCTAGTAAATAACGGATTAAAGCTAGTAGCAAGATTCTTGAATGGTACAATCCTCCCAAACCTACTAGCTAATTAACCCAAAACAGGACTCACACATGCACACCAAAACATAAGAAACAAACAAACCCTGATCTGCAATAATAATACCCCACTGAACTCCCGGTCTCAGCATGCATCCCAAAAGCAGTTCTTGGTGCATAATTATAATTTACCCTACTCCGTGTCTCACATCTAGGGAAGCACTATGGGCATGAGTCCTCAAGTTGAGAAAGGGCCGCTTCCAAAAAGTGGGGATCGTTATATGCGCTAATTGCGCAGATCTTGTGGAACCAGGAGTGAGGTAGCGGTCTGCCATGGCGGAAACTTCCCTGTTCGCCAGGGTCAGGAGAGTAGCCTCCGGGGTCAAAGGGCCTGCAGTACTGTAGTGTGTCCGCATAAACCGCGGGCTGGTAGCAAGTGTCCTGATAAATGTCCCACACTGATGGTCTGCCTCTCAGCCCCATTCTTACCGGAGGAATACGGTGGTGTGCAGCTGCAAGTCCCATTGCTATGGCCAGATCCTCCACTTTAGGGCTCCTCCTGCGATTAGCTGAATTCAATTTGCCCATGACCGGAGCGCTGCTATTTGGCCCAAGTCCAATCGAATCCACCTCACTACATTCTGCGCAACCCGGCGGCGCGACTCTCCGCTCCAGGCTAGCCGGCTGCTTCATCCGTTTGCCCGATGGGTCACTCGCAGTTGCAGCCATCATGACTGTGCTCGGGTAAGTTTCTGGTGTTAGGAGAAACTCTTCTACTGGCTTAGATGCAGGTGTTTGGATCGGGTATGGAGGAGGTTTGGTGGGGAGCTCTAGTGAAGGCTGCTTCTCTCCCTTAGCCTTGACACATGTGTCTTTTAGGGATGCAAATTCTTCTCCAAATCTGCATATTATTTTTAACCCCTAATCTGCCGCTCCATACACCGCCGCCAACTACGTTATCCCTATGTACCCCTAATCTGCTGCCCCTAACACCGCCGACCCCTATATTATATTTATTAACCCCTAATCTGCCCTCCACAATGTCGCCGCCAGCTACCTACAATAATTAACCCCTAATCTGCCGACCGGACCTCACCGCTACTATAATAAATGTATTAACCCCTAATCCGCCTCACTAACCCTATAATAAATAGTATTAACCCCTAATCTGCCCTCCCTAACATCGCTGACACCTAACTTCAAGTATTAACCCCTAATCTGCCGACCGGACCTCACCGCTACTCTAATAAATGTATTAACCCCTAAAGCTAAGTCTAACCCTAGCACTAACACCCCCTAAATTAAATATAATTTAAATCTAACGAAAAAAATTAACTCTTATTAAATAAAATATTCCTATTTAAAGCTAAATACTTACCTGTAAAATAAACCCTAATATAGCTACAATATAAATTATAATTATATTGTAGCTATTTTAGGAAGAATATTTATTTTACAGGCAACTTTGTAATTATTTTAAACAGGTACAATAGCTATTAAATAGTTAATAACTATTTAATAGCTACCTAGTTAAAATAATTACAAAATTACCTGTAAAATAAATCCTAACCTAAGTTACAATTAAACCTAACACTACACTATCAATAAATTAATTAAATAAAATACCTACAATTTAATCTAACACTACACTATCAATAAATTAATTACATAAAATACCTACAAATAAATACAAATAAATAAACTAACTAAAGTACAAAAAATAAAAAAGCTAAGTTACAAAAAATAAAAAAATTAATTACAAACATAATAAAAATATTACAATTTTAAGCTAATTACACCTACTCTAAGCCTCCTAATAAAATAACAAAGCCCCCCAAAATAAAAAAATGCCCTACCCTATTCTAAAATTAAAATAGAAAAGCTCTTTTACCTTACCAGCCCTTAAAAGGGCCTTTTGCAGGGCATGCCCCAAAGAATTCAGCTCTTTTGCCTGTAAAAATAAACACAATACCCCCCCCCACATTACAACCCACCACCCACATACCCCTAATCTAACCCAAACCCCCTTAAATAAACCTAACACTAAGCCCCTGAAGATCTTTCTACCTTGTCTTCACCACAGCGATCCGTCCAGGCTCCGAAATCTTCATCCAAGCCCAAGTGGGGGCTGGAGATCCATCATCCGGCTGAAGTCTTCTATCAAGCGGCAAGAAGAAGTCCAGAAGAGGCTCCAAAGTCTTCATCCTATCCGGGCAGAAGAGGAGATCCGGACCGGCAACCATCTTCATCCAAGCGGCATCTTCTATCTTCATCCGATGATGAGCGGCTCCATCTTGAAGACCTCCGGCGCGGATCCATCCTCTTCATCCGACGTCCTAAGTCCGAATGAAGGTTCCTTTAAATGACGTCATGCAAGATGGCGTCCCTCGAATTCCGATTGGCTGATAGGATTCTATCAGCCAATCGGAATTAAGGTAGGAAAAATCTGATTGGCTGATGGAATCAGCCAATCAGATTCAAGTTCAATCCGATTGGCTGATCCAATCAGCCAATCAGATTGCGCTCGCATTCTATTGGCTGATCGGAACAGCCAATAGAATGCGAGCTCAATCTGATTGGCTGATTCAATCAGCCAATCAGATTTTCCCTACCTTAATTCCGATTGGCTGATAGAATCCTATCAGCCAATCGGAATTCGAGGGACGCCATCTTGGATGATGTCATTTAAAGAAACCTTCATTCGGACTTAGGACTTCGGAAGAAGAGGATGGATCCGCGCCGGAGGTCTTCAAGATGGAGCCGCTCGTCATCGGATGAAGATAGAAGATGCCGCTTGGATGAAGATGGTTGCCGGTCCGGATCTCCTCTTATGCCCGGATAGGATGAAGACTTTGGAGCCTCTTCTGGACTTCTTCTTGCCGCTTGATAGAAGACTTCAGCCGGATGATGGATCTCCAGCCCCCGCTTGGGCTTGGATGAAGATTTCGGAGCCTGGACGGATCGCTGATACCCGGTGTGGTGAAGACAAGGTAGGAAGATCTTCAGGGGCTTAGTGTTAGGTTTATTTAAGGGGGGTTTGGGTTAGATTAGGGCTATGTGGGTGGTGGGTTGTAATGTTGGGGGGGTATTGTGTTTATTTTTACAGGCAAAAGAGCTGAATTATTTGGGGCATGCCCCGCTGGTAAGGTAAAAGAGCTTTTCTATTTTAATTTTAGAATAGGGTAGGGCATTTTTTTATTTTGGGGGGCTTTGTTATTTTATTAGGGGGCTTAGAGTAGGTGTAATTAGCTTAAAATTGTTATAATATTTTTATTATGTTTGTAATTAATTTTTTTATTTTTTGTAACTTAGCTTTTTTATTTTTTGTACTTTAGTTAGTTTATTTAATTGTATTTATTTGTAGGTATTTTATGTAATTAATTTATTGATAATGTAGTGTTAGGTTTAATTGTAGATAATTGTAGGTATTTTATTTAATTAATTTATTGATAGTGTAGTGTTAGATTTAATTGTAGGTATTTTATTTAATTAATTTATTGATAGTGTAGTGTTAGGTTTAATTGTAACTTAGGTTAGGATTTATTTTACAGGTAATTTTGTAATTATTTTAACTAGGTGGCTATTAAATAGTTCTTAACTATTTAATAACTATTGTACCTGGTTAAAATAAATACAAAGTTGCCTGTAAAATAAATATAAATCCTAAAATAGCTATAATATAATTATAATTTATATTGTAGCTATATTAGGGTTTATTTTACAGGTAAGTATTTAGCTTTAAATAGGATTAATTTATTTAATAAGAAATAATTTATTTTGTTAGATAAAAATTATATTTAACTTAGGGGGGTGTTAGTGTTAGAGTTAGACTTAGCTTTAGGGGTTAATACATTTATTATAGTAGCGGTGAGGTCCGGTCGGCAGATTAGGGGTTAATACTTGAAGTTAGGTGTCGGCGAAGCTAGGGAGGGCAGATTAGGGGTTAATACTATTTATTATAGGGTTATTGAGGCAGGAGTGAGGCGGATTAGGGGTTAATACATTTATTATAGTAGCGGTGATAATTTTATAATATTTTTTAGCCTGATGAAACAGCTAGGTATAGCTGAGAAACGCTTCGCATTTTAAATAAAGATTTTTAAGATGTACACTTGCTGTCCTCAATGGAGTTCTTTATTACCTTTTGAATGCTGCTAACACCTATATTGGCACCTAAGAGTTATCCTGCTCTCACCTGGAGGTATCAGTCTACTGGACGACTGTTTGGTTCCAGTCTGCTGTTTAGGCACCTGCAGGTGCTCTGGATCTTGTAAGTAAGATTGCTCAGTTCACCAATTACTTGTCAAAACGTTACTGGGCTATGGTTTGCATATTTTGTGTTCACTCAGGAATCTTTTAACTACTACTACCAAGGACTACAATTGACTCCTGATGTGCACCAGTGAGCTGGACCACTGAGAGGCTCCAGTCTGCCCCAATAGCACCAATGGGTGCGTCTCCTTTGTGAGTACTCAATTGTTACTTGTGTGGATACATTATTTGTTTTTTGGCTGTACTAGGCCATGTTTGGCGCCTCTGTGTTCTCTCTTTTTATAATTATATTTAACTTAGGGGGGTGTTAGTGTTAGAGTTAGACTTAGCTTTAGGGGTTAATACATTTATTATAGTAGCGGTGAGGTCCGGTCGGCAGATTAGGGGTTAATACTTGAAGTTAGGTGTCGGCGATGCTAGGGAGGGCAGATTAGGGGTTAATACTATTTATTATAGGGTTATTGAGGTGGGAGTGAGGCGGATTAGGGGTTAATACATTTATTATAGTAGCGGTGAGGCCCGGTAGGCAGATTAGGGGTTAATAATTGTAGGTAGGTGGAGGCGACGTTGGGGGCAGCAGATTAGGGGGTAATAAATATAATGTAGGTGTCGGCGGTGTTAGGGGCAGCATATTAGGGGTACATAGGGATAACGTAGGTTGCGGCGGTGTGCGGTCGGCAGATTAGGGGTTAAAAAAATTAATAGAGTGGCGGCGATGTGGGGGGCCTCGGTTTAGGGGTACATAGGTAGTTTATGGGTGATAGTGTACTTTAGAGCACAGTAGTTAAGAGCTTTATAAACCGGCGTTAGCCCAGAAAGCTCTTAACTCCTGGCTTTTTTCTGCGGCTGGAGTTTTGTCGTTCAGCCAAGACTCTAAATACCGGCGTTAGAAAGATCCCATTGAAAAGATAGGATACGCAAATGGCGTAGGGGGATCTGCGGTATGGAAAAGTCGCGGCTGCAAAGTGAACGTTAGACCCTTACCTACAAGACTCTAAATACCAGCGGTAGCCCAAAACCAGAGTTAGGAGCCTCTAACGCTGGTTTTGACGGCTAACGCCAAACTCTAAATCTAGCCGTTAGTTTTTTAATTTGACAGGTAAGTTTTAATTTAGGATAGGAAAATTGTAATTTTAATATAAAGTTGGGGGGGGGGTTAGGTTTTGGGGTTACTAGTTTAAATTAGTTTATTGCGATGTGGGGGTTTTCAGTTTAGGGCTTAATAGTTTAATTTAGTATATTTTGTTGTGGAAGGCTTCCGATTTAGGGGTTAATAGTTTAATTTAGAATATTTTGTTGTGGGGGGCATGCACTTTAGGGGTTAATAGGTTTATTATAGTGGCGGCGGTGTTGGGGAGCAGCGGAATAGGGGTTAATATCTTTATGATAGTGTGGGCGATGTTGGGGTGTGGGGGATTAGGGATTAATAACTTTAGTATAGTGGCGGCGATGTTGGGGAGCGGCAGAATAGGGGTTAGTGAGTGTACAGCCTGTATAACTGTAACTTTGCTGTCCCCTCAAAATAACTTAACACACAGCCATTAATGTCTAAACCGTTGGCAACAAAAGTGAGTACACCCCTGTAAATGTCCAAATTGGGCTCAAAGTGTCAATATTTTAAGTGGCCACCATTATTTTCCAGCACTGCCTTAAACCTCTTGGGCACAGAGTTCACCAGGGCTTCACAGGTTGCCACTGGAGTCCTCTTCCATTCCTCCATGAGGACATCACGGAGCTGGTGGATGTTAGAGACCTTGCGCTCCCCCACTTTCAATTTGAGGATGCCCCACAGATGCTCAATAGGGTTTAGGTATAAAGACATGCTTGGCCAGTCCATCACCTTTACCCTCAGCTTCTTTAGCAAAACAGTGGTCGTCTTGGAGGTGTGTTTGGGGTCGTTATCATATTGGAATATTGCCCTGCGGCCCAGTCTCCGAAGGGAGCGGATCATGCTCTGCTTCAGTATGTCACAGTACATGTTGGCATTCATGGTTGACTCAATGAACTGTAGCTCCCCAGTGCCGGCAGCACTCATGCAGACCCAGACCATGACACTCCCACCACCATGCTTGACTGTAGGCAAGACACACTTGTCTTTGTACTCCTAACCTGGTTGCCACCACACATGCTTGACACCATCTGAACCAAATAAGTTTATCTTAGTCTCATCGGACCACAGGACATGGTTCCAGTAATCCATGTTCTTAGTCTGCTTGTCTTCAGCAAACTGTTGGTGGGCTTTCTTGTGCATCATCTTTAGAAGAGTCTTCCTTCTGGGACGACAGCCATGCAGACCAATTTGATGCAGTGTACGTCATATGGTCTGAGCACTGACAGGCTGACCCCCCACCCCTTCAACCTCTGCAGCAATGCTGGCAGCACTCATACGTCTATTTCCCAAAGACATCGTCTGGATATGACGCTGAGCATGTGCACTCAACTTCTTTGGTCGACCATGGTGAGGCCTGTTCTGAGCGGAACCTGTCCTGTGAAACCGGTGTATGGTCTTGCCCACCATGCTGCAGCTCAGTTTCAGGGTCTTGGCAATCTTCTTATAGCCTAGGCCATCTTTATGTAGAGCAACAATTCTTTTTTTCAGATCCTCAGAGTTCTTTGCCATGAGGTGCCATGTAGAACTTCCAGTGACCAGTATGAGAGAGTGTGAGAGTGATAACACCAAATTTAACACACCTGCTCCCCATTCACACCTGTTATTTTAAGGGGACAGCAAATTTACACTGTTATACAGGCTGTACACTCACTACTTTACATTGTAGCAAAGTGTCATTTCTTAAGTGTAGTCACATGAAAAGATAATAAAATATTTACAAAAATGTGAGGGGTGTACTTACTTTTGTGAGATTCTGTATATATTTATGTGTTAATATGTGTATATGCAACAGTCTGTGAACAGCGCACTCTTACTCACAAGTGTAAAGAGACTAGGGTGCAATCAAAAACTAAACATTTTAACAATCTTCAAAAATACTTGCACTCTCAGGATTTAAAGCACCCACGTTTTTATGGGACGTTTCATGACGCATGATCCCATCCCTTCGGAGACTGCACCCCTTCCTCTTTTAAGATAATTTGTATTTACACATATAAACACATAAATATATATGTATATATTTAAATAATATATATTTTGAATTTGCTTCCCAACGCTGCACAACTTAACCTCACGCTGCACTAGGTTCTTTGGTGTGTCTCATGGCATAAAAACGAGGCTCCCATTGGAGCCTATGGAAGCGCACTATCGTGGGCGCAAATCTTCAAGGCAATTTAACTTGTAATAACAGCGCACATATATTGCACTTGCGAAAATGCAATTTTGCACTCCACTCGTAATCTAGCCCTTTATGGGATTCGGTTCTGAGTGAAATACCCCTTTAAAGGGATAAGAAAGTCAAAAGTTAACTTGCATGATTCAGATAGAGCATGTCATTTTAAGACACGTATAAATTAACTTCTATATTCAAATGTGCTTCGATCTCTTGGTATCCCTTGTTGAAAAAGAATACGAACATATACAACACTAGTGGGAGCTAGCTTCTGATTGGTGCCTGCACACATTTGTCTCCTGTGATTGGCTAACTAGTTGTGTTCAGCTACCTGCCAGTAGTGCACTGCTGCTCCCTCGGCAAAGGATAACAAGAGAATGAAGCAAATTTGATAATAGAAGTAAATTGTAAAGTTGTTTAACATTGTATTTTTCTATCCAAATCATGAAATACAATTTTAGGGTTTCCTGTCCCTTTAAGCTAAAATATATTAAAATAATCATATTGTACATGTTAGATGGCTGATTTAAATCCTTATTACTGAGCTGGTTTTAGAAACCAGGTAAGCTAAAGATCTCTCCAGCTCTCAAACACACATATACACCACTTCTACATTACTCCAGCATGTCAGTCCCTTATCGCTATCCAATGGCTACATGCAACATCCCACTGCGCAACAAATTGTAATATTTAGCATTTTTATTAAAACATATTTAATGAATGGTGAATGTATAATGATCATACTTTATGAAATGATGCTCACATTGATTTATGTTGATTGATTACACTAATATGTCAATCTTCTCTTTAGTGGAGAACAATAGTGCAAATAATTTACATTCATATGAATTGCTCGCTAATTGTTGGAAATACGGTTGTCTTTCTAGCTTGACAGACCTGCTGCCGCTGCAGACGTAAAGGCTTTGCATGGGAAATGACTGTACCTTACTGAGCCCTGAGCTTGACAGATGAGACCCTGAATAGCTGGGCCTCACTCCTCCTGGAACCCAGCCTTAGGCTCACTTATGCCTACCCAGCCCCTTACCCCTGCCCCTTCCTCCTGTCACATAGCAACCGGTTTCAAGGCAAATTAGTCAAATAAATCAATCTTCTCTTGACAGCTCATTTGCACTGAATTAATTTTGGATTAGAGACCGTGATTACAATTGGCAGCTTCTGATATTTCCAGTTAAACAGACAAATCTGTTCTGGGAAAACAACATTTTTTTTATTTTTTTCACTGTACTGTGATTAAAGGGACACTGTACCCAAAATTTTTCTTTCATGATTCAGACTGAGCAACTTTCTAGTTTACTCCTATTATCAAATTTTCTTCATTCTCTTGGTATCTTTATTTGAAATGCAAGAATGTAAGTTTAGATACCGGCCCATTTTTGGTGAACAACCTGGGTTGTCCTTGCTGATTGGTGGATAAATTCATCCACCAATAAAAAAAGTGCTGTCCAGAGTACTGAAACCAAAAAAAAGCTTAGATGCCTTCTTTTTCAAATAATGATAGCAAGAGAATGAAGAAAAATTGATAATAGGAGTAAATTAAAAAGTTGCTTAAAATTGCATGCTCTTTCTGAATTACAAAAGAAAAAAATTGGGTACAGTGTCCCATTAACTAATTGCAGAAGTACACTGATATAGAGTAACAGTAAAGTCCATATTAAAATGAAAGGGATATGAAACCCTAAATTTTTATTTCATGATTCAGATAGAGCATGTGATTTTAAACACCTTTTCTAATTTACTTCTATTATCATTTTTTCTTCATTCTCGTGGTATCTTTTGTTGAAAAGCAGGGATGTAAGCTTAGGAGCTGACCCATTTCTGGAGATTTATATAGCAGCAGTTTTGCAATAATTGTATCTATTTGCAATAGCACTAGAGGGCAGCTCTATTCCCTGCCATGTAGTGCTCCAGATGTCTACCTAGGTATCTCATCAACACAGAATATCATGGGGATAAAGCAAAGTTGATAATAGAAGTAAATTGGAAACTTTTTTTAAATTGGTTTGTTCTGTCTGAATCACAAAATATGTTTTTTTATAACCCTTTAAATGTAGGGATGCACCAATACCTTCTTCTTCCTCCCTCCTCTCCATAGCTGTCTTTCTCCCTCCCTCCTCCCCATAGCTGTCTTTCTTCCTCCCTCCTCCCCATAGCTGTCTTTCTCCCTCCCTCCTCCCCATAGCTGTCTTTCTTCCTCCTCCCTCCCCATAGCTGTCTTTCTTCCTCCTCCCTCCCCATAGCTGTCTTTCTTCCTCCTCCCTCCCCATAGCTGTCTTTCTTCCTCCTCCCTCCCCATAGCTGTCTTTCTTCCTCCTCCCTCCCCATAGCTGTCTTTCTTCCTCCCTCCCCATAGCTGTCTTTCTTCCTCCCTCCTCCCCATAGCTGTCTTTCTTCCTCCCTCCCCATAGCTGTCTTTCTTCCTCCTCCCTCCCCATAGCTGTCTTTCTTCCTCCCTCCCCATAGCTGTCTTTCTTCCTCCTCCCTCCCCATAGCTGTCTTTCTTCCTCCCTCCTCCCCATAGCTGTCTTTCTTCCTCCTCCCTCCCCATAGCTGTCTTTCTTCCTCCCTCCTCCCCATAGCTGTCTTTCTTCCTCCCTCCCCACTATAGCTGTCTTTCTTCTTCCTCCCTCCCCATAGCTGTCTTTCTCCCTCCCTCCTCCCCATAGCTGTCTTTCTCCCTCCCTCCTCCCCATAGCTGTCTTTCTTCCTCCTCCCTCCCCATAGCTGTCTTTCTTCCTCCTCCCTCCCCATAGCTGTCTTTCTTCCTCCCTCCCCATAGCTGTCTTTCTTCCTCCTCCCTCCCCATAGCTGTCTTTCTTCCTCCCTCCCCATAGCTGTCTTTCTTCCTCCTCCCTCCCCATAGCTGTCTTTCTTCCTCCCTCCTCCCCATAGCTGTCTTTCTTCCTCCTCCCTCCCCATAGCTGTCTTTCTTCCTCCCTCCTCCCCATAGCTGTCTTTCTTCCTCCCTCCCCACTATAGCTGTCTTTCTTCTTCCTCCCTCCCCATAGCTGTCTTTCTTCCTCCCTCCTCCCCATAGCTGTCTTTCTTCCTCCTTCCTCCCCATAGCTGTCTTTCTTCCTCCCTCCTCCCCATAGCTGTCTTTCTTCCTCCCTCCTCTCCATAGCTGTCTTTCTTCCTCCTTCCTCCCCATAGCTGTCTTTCTTCCTCCTTCCTCCCCATAGCTGTCTTTCTTCCTCCCTCCTCCCCATAGCTGTCTTTCTTCCTCCCTCCTCTCCATAGCTGTCTTTCTTCCTCCTTCCTCCCCATAGCTGTCTTTCTTCCTCCCTCCTCCACATAGCTGTCTTTCTTCCTTCCTCCTCTCCATAGCTGTCTTTCTTCCTCCTTCCTCCCCATAGCTGTCTTTCTTCCTCCTTCCTCCCCATAGCTGTCTTTCTTCCTCCTTCCTCCCCATAGCTGTCTTTCTTCCTCCTTCCTCCCCATAGCTGTCTTTCTTCCTCCTTCCTCCCCATAGCTGTCTTTCTTCCTTCCTCCTCTCCATAGCTGTCTTTCTTCCTCCTCCTCCCCATAGCTGTCTTTCTTCCTCCTTCCTCCCCATAGCTGTCTTTCTTCCTCCTTCCTCCCCATAGCTGTCTTTCTTCCTCCTTCCTCCCCATAGCTGTCTTTCTTCCTCCTTCCTCCCCATAGCTGTCTTTCTTCCTCCTTCCTCCCCATAGCTGTCTTTCTTCCTCCCTCCTCCCCATAACTGTCTTTCTTCCTCCCTCCTCTCCATAGCTGTCTTTCTTCCTCCCTCCTCTCCATAGCTGTCTTTCTTCCTCCCTCCTCCCCATAGCTGTCTTTCTTCCTCCCTCCTCTCCATAGCTGTCTTTCTTCCTCCTTCCTCCCCATAGCTGTCTTTCTTCCTCCCTCCTCTCCATAGCTGTCTTTCTTCCTCCTTCCTCCCCATAGCTGTCTTTCTTCCTCCCTCCTCTCCATAGCTGTCTTTCTTCCTCCCTCCTCTCCATAGCTGTCTTTCTTCCTCCCTCCTCCCCATAGCTGTCTTTCTTCCTCCCTCCTCTTCATAGCTGTCTTTCTTCCTCCCTCCTCCCCATAGCTGTCTTTCTTCCTCCCTCCTCTCCATAGCTGTCTTTCTTCCTCCCTCCTCCCTATAGCTGTCTTTCTTCCTCCCTCCTCCCCATAGCTGTCTTTCTTCCTCCCTCCTCTCCATAGCTGTCTTTCTTCCTCCCTCCTCCCCATAGCTGTCTTTCTTCCTCCCTCCTCCACATAGCTGTCTTTCTTCCTCCTTACTCCCCATAGCTGTCTTTCTTCCTCCCTCCTCCCCATAGCTGTCTTTCTTCCTCCCTCCTCCCCATAGCTGTCTTTCTTCCTCCCTCCCCATAGATGTCTTTCTTCCTCCCTCCTCCCCATAGCTGTCTTTCTTCCTCCCTCCTCCCCATAGCTGTCTTTCTTCCTCCCTCCCCATAGATGTCTTTCTTTCTCCCTCCTCCCCATAGCTGTCTTTCTTCCTCCCTCCCCATAGATGTCTTTCTTCCTCCCTCCTCCCCATAGCTGTCTTTCTTCCTCCTTCCTCCCCATAGCTGTCTTTCTTCCTCCCTCCTCCCCATAGCTGTCTTTCTTCCTCCCTCCTCCCCATAGCTGTCTTTCTTCCTCCCTCCTCCCTATAGCTGTCTTTCTTCCTCCCTCCTCCCCATAGCTGTCTTTCTTCCTCCCTCCTCCCCATAGCTGTCTTTCTTCCTCCTTCCTCCCCATAGCTGTCTTTCTTCCTCCCTCCCCATAGATGTCTTTCTTCCTCCCTCCTCCCCATAGCTGTCTTTCTTCCTCCCTCCTCCCCATAGCTGTCTTTCTTCCTCCTTCCTCCCCATAGCTGTCTTTCTTCCTTCCTCCCCATAGCTGTCTTTTTTCCTCCCTCCTCCCCATAGCTGTCTTTCTTCCTCCTTCCTCCCCATAGCTGTCTTTCTTCCTCCCTCCTCCCCATAGCTGTCTTTCTTCCTCCCTCCTCCCCATAGCTGTCTTTCTTCCTCCCTCCCCATAGATGTCTTTCTTCCTCCTTCCTCCCCATAGCTGTCTTTCTTCCTCCCTCCTCCCCATAGCTGTCTTTCTTCCTCCTTCCTCCCCATAGCTGTCTTTCTTCCTTCCTCCCCATAGCTGTCTTTCTTCCTCCCTCCTCCCCATAGCTGTCTTTCTTCCTCCCTCCTCCCTATAGCTGTCTTTCTTCCTCCCTCCTCCCCATAGCTGTCTTTCTTCCTCCCTCCTCCCCATAGCTGTCTTTCTTCCTCCTTCCTCCCCATAGCTGTCTTTCTTCCTCCTTCCTCCCCATAGATGTCTTTCTTCCTCCCTCCTCCCCATAGCTGTCTTTCTTCCTCCTTCCTCCCCATAGCTGTCTTTCTTCCTCCCTCCTCCCCATAGCTGTCTTTCTTCCTCCCTCCTCTCCATAGCTGTCTTTCTTCCTCCCTCCTCCCCATAGCTGTCTTTCTTCCTCCCTCCTCTCCATAGCTGTCTTTCTTCCTCCTTCCTCCCCATAGCTGTCTTTCTTCCTCCCTCCTCTCCATAGCTGTCTTTCTTCCTCCTTCCTCCCCATAGCTGTCTTTCTTCCTCCCTCCTCTCCATAGCTGTCTTTCTTCCTCCCTCCTCTCCATAGCTGTCTTTCTTCCTCCCTCCTCCCCATAGCTGTCTTTCTTCCTCCCTCCTCTTCATAGCTGTCTTTCTTCCTCCCTCCTCCCCATAGCTGTCTTTCTTCCTCCCTCCTCTCCATAGCTGTCTTTCTTCCTCCCTCCTCCCTATAGCTGTCTTTCTTCCTCCCTCCTCCCCATAGCTGTCTTTCTTCCTCCCTCCTCTCCATAGCTGTCTTTCTTCCTCCCTCCTCCCCATAGCTGTCTTTCTTCCTCCCTCCTCCACATAGCTGTCTTTCTTCCTCCTTACTCCCCATAGCTGTCTTTCTTCCTCCCTCCTCCCCATAGCTGTCTTTCTTCCTCCCTCCTCCCCATAGCTGTCTTTCTTCCTCCCTCCCCATAGATGTCTTTCTTCCTCCCTCCTCCCCATAGCTGTCTTTCTTCCTCCCTCCTCCCCATAGCTGTCTTTCTTCCTCCCTCCCCATAGATGTCTTTCTTTCTCCCTCCTCCCCATAGCTGTCTTTCTTCCTCCCTCCCCATAGATGTCTTTCTTCCTCCCTCCTCCCCATAGCTGTCTTTCTTCCTCCTTCCTCACCATAGCTGTCTTTCTTCCTCCCTCCTCCCCATAGCTGTCTTTCTTCCTCCCTCCCCATAGCTGTCTTTCTTCCTCCCTCCTCCCTATAGCTGTCTTTCTTCCTCCCTCCTCCCCATAGCTGTCTTTCTTCCTCCCTCCTCCCCATAGCTGTCTTTCTTCCTCCTTCCTCCCCATAGCTGTCTTTCTTCCTCCTCCCTCCCCATAGATGTCTTTCTTCCTCCTTCCTCCCCATAGCTGTCTTTCTTCCTCCCTCCTCCCCATAGCTGTCTTTCTTCCTCCTTCCTCCCCATAGCTGTCTTTCTTCCTTCCTCCCCATAGCTGTCTTTTTTCCTCCCTCCTCCCCATAGCTGTCTTTCTTCCTCCTTCCTCCCCATAGCTGTCTTTCTTCCTCCCTCCTCCCCATAGCTGTCTTTCTTCCTCCCTCCTCCCCATAGCTGTCTTTCTTCCTCCCTCCCCATAGATGTCTTTCTTCCTCCTTCCTCCCCATAGCTGTCTTTCTTCCTCCCTCCTCCCCATAGCTGTCTTTCTTCCTCCTTCCTCCCCATAGCTGTCTTTCTTCCTTCCTCCCCATAGCTGTCTTTCTTCCTCCCTCCTCCCCATAGCTGTCTTTCTTCCTCCCTCCTCCCTATAGCTGTCTTTCTTCCTCCCTCCTCCCCATAGCTGTCTTTCTTCCTCCCTCCTCCCCATAGCTGTCTTTCTTCCTCCTTCCTCCCCATAGCTGTCTTTCTTCCTCCTTCCTCCCCATAGATGTCTTTCTTCCTCCCTCCTCCCCATAGCTGTCTTTCTTCCTCCTTCCTCCCCATAGCTGTCTTTCTTCCTCCCTCCCCATAGCTGTCTTTCTTCCTCCCTCCTCTCCATAGCTGTCTTTCTTCCTCCCTCCTCCCCATAGCTGTCTTTCTTCCTCCCTCCTCCCCATAGCTATCTTTCTTCCTCCCTCCTCCCCATAGATGTCTTTCTTCCTCCTTCCTCCCCATAGCTGTCTTTCTTCCTCCCTCCTCATAGCTGTCTCTTTCTTCCTCCCTCCTCATAGCAGTGTCTTCCTCCCTCCTCCCCATAGCTGTCTCTTTCTTCCTCCCTCCCCATAGCTGTCTTTCTTCCTCCCTCCTCCCCATAGCTGTCTTTCTTCCTCCCTCCTCCCCATAGATGTCTTTCTTCCTCCTTCCTCCCCATAGCTGTCTTTCTTCCTCCCTCCTCCCCATAGCTGTCTTTCTTCCTCCCTCCTCCCCATAGCTGTCTTTCTTCCTCCCTCCTCCCCATAGATGTCTTTCTTCCTCCCTCCTCATAGCTGTCTCTTTCTTCCTCCTTCCTCATAGCAGTGTCTTCCTCCCTCCTCCCCATAGCTGTCTCTTTCTTCCTCCCTCCCCATAGCTGTCTTTCTTCCTCCCTCCTCCCCATAGCTGTCTTTCCTCCTTTCTCCCCATAGCAGTGTATTCCTCCCTCCTCCCCATAGCTGTCTTTCTTCCTCCCTCCTCCCCATAGCTGTCTTTCTTCCTCCCTTCCCATAGCTTTCTTTCTTCCTCCCTCCTCCCCATAGCTGTCTTTCTTCCTCCCTCCTCCCCATAGCTGTATTTCTTCCTCCCTCCTCTCCATAACTGTCTTTCTTCCTCCCTCCTCCCCATAGCTGTCTTTCTTCCTCCCTCCTCCCCATAGCTGTCTTTCTTCCTCCCTCCTCTCCATAACTGTCTTTCTTCCTCCCTCCTCCCCATAGCTGTCTTTCTTCCTCCCTCCTCCCCATAGCTGTCTTTCTTCCTCCCTCCTCCCCATAGCTGTCTTTCTTCCTCCCTCCTCCCCATAGCTGTCTTTCTTCCTCCCACCCCATAGCTGTCTTTCTTCCTCCCTCCCCATAGCTGTCTTTCTTCCTCCCCATAGCTGTCTTTCTTCCTCCCTCCCCATAGCTGTCTCTTTCTTCCTCCCTCCTCCCCATAGATGTCTTTCCCCTCCTCCCCATAGATGTCTTTCTTCCTCCCTCCCCATAGCTGTCTTTTTCTTCCTCCCTCCCCATAGCTGTCTTTCTTCCTCCCTCCCCATAGCTGTCTTTCTTCCTCCCTCCCCATAGCTGTCTCTTTCTTCCTCCCTCCTCCCCATAGATGTCTTTCCCCTCCTCCCCATAGATGTCTTTCTTCATCCCTCCCCATAGCTGTCTTTCTTCCTCCCTCCCCATAGCTGTCTCTTTCTTCCTCCCTCCTCCCCATAGATGTCTTTCCCCTCCTCCCCATAGATGTCTTTCTTCCTCCCTCCCCATAGCTGTCTCTTTCTTCCTCCCTCCTCCCCATAGCTGTCTTTCTTCCTCCCTCCCCATAGCTGTCTCTTTCTTCCTCCCTCCTCCCCATAGATGTCTTTCTTCCTCCCTCCCCATAGCTGTCTCTTTCTTCCTCCCTCCTCCCCATAGCTGTCTTTCTTCCTCCCCATAGCTGTCTCTTTCTTTCTCCCTCCCCATAGCTGTCTTTCTTCCTCCCTCCCCATAACTGTGTCTCCCTCCCCATAGCTGTCTCTTTCATCCTTCCTTCCCATAGCTGTGTCTTCCTCCCTCCCCATAGCTGTCTTTCTTCCTCCCTCCCCATAACTGTCTCTCCCTCCCCATTACTGTCTCTCCCTCCCCATAGCTGTCTCTTTCCCCCTCCTTCCCCATAGCTGTCTCTTTCTTCCTCCCTCCCTCCCTCCCTCCCTCCCCATAGCTGTCTCTTACTTCCTCCCTCCCCATAGTATTTGCAACAATGTTTATACCAATGTTATATAGTTAGCGTACATCTTCAGTTTAGCACAGCCTCAGCTTAGCACAGCCTCAGGTTAGCACACCCTCAGCTTAGAGCACCCTCATCTTAGCACAACCTCATTTTAGTGCACCTCATTTTAACGCACCCTCTTTTTAGCACCCTCTCATTTTAGCATATCCTCAATTTAGCACACCCTCATATAAACACACCCTTAGTTTATAACACCCTTAATTTAGCACACCCTCAGTTTAGCACACCCTCATATAAACACACCCTTAGTTTAGAACACCCTCAATTTAGCACACCCTCAGTTTAGCACACCCTCATCTTAGAGCACCCTCACTTTAGCACATCCCCTAGTGTGAGCATACCCTCAGTTTAGTGCACCCTCAGTTTAGCACACCCTTAGTTTAGCACACACTCTCGTGTTAGCACACCCTCAGTTTAGCACACACCTTCGTGTTAATACACCCTCAGTTTAGCACACCCTCAGTTTAGCACACCCTCAGTTTAGCACACCCTCAGTTTAGCACACACGCTCGTGTTATCACACCCTCAGTTTAGCACACACGCTCGTGTTAGCACACCCTCAGTTTAGCACACACGCTCGTGTTAGCACACCCTCAGTTTAGCACACACGCTCGTGTTATCACACCCTCAGTTTAGCACACACGCTCGTGTTATCACACCCTCAGTTTAGCACACACGCTCGTGTTAGCACACCCTCAGTTTAGCACACACGCTCGTGTTATCACACCCTCAGTTTAGCACACACGCTCGTGTTATCACACCCTCAGTTTAGCACACACGCTCGTGTTATCACACCCTCAGTTTAGCACACACGCTCGTGTTAGCACACCCTCTGTTTAGCATACACCTTCGTGTTAATACACCCTCAGCTTAGTGCACCCTCAGTTTAGCACACCTTCAGCTTAGCGCACCCTCGGGTTAGCACTTTCCCACATGCAGATGCTAGCATGCGCCGCACACTAGACTTTCCATAGAGCAGTTAAAAATAATTTTAAACGTGTATAGATATATATAGTATATACCAGTAGATCTCTTAACTGCTATCCAGTAGATCACAAGACTGTTGTGATTTCCCATTTTCCTCTCAGAAAGTAGTGATTGCACTAAATGTAAAAATGTGTTTTCGTATAGAGTTTTTTAAGGTGGGGCTATTTTTAAGAGTACTTTTGTTTGTGGAAGGGCTTTTACTGGTAGTTTTTTTTAATCGGGTAAAGGATTTATATAACTGTCAAAAATCAGAAATAGGAAACTAGCACACCTTAAAACAAATTTCCCCCAAAAAGTTTAAGATAATATATACATGATAGGTGGCGCAAAAAACTGCTGTTCCTAAGTATAACTAATAAAAATAAATACGTAATCCAAATAGGGTGTGTTCATATAACATATATATAGGTACCAGGTAGTATATATGATGATGATTTAAAACCTTAAAAACACAAATGTGTATATGTTTATATCAAATCAGTGTTTATTGCTGTACACTTGATACTTATCAATGTATTTTATATAATTTTGTTTCTAATTCTTTTTTACATTGTCTAAATATACAACTCAATTTTATCTGTTTTAATTTACATTGATAAGTATCAAGTGTACAGCAATAAACACTGATTTGATATAAACATATACACTGGTAGTTTTTCTTTCATGTAATTAGCAAGAGTCCATGAGCTAGTGACGTATGGGATATACATTCCTACCAGGAGGGGCAAAGTTTCCCAAACCTTAAAATGCCTATAAATACACCCCTCACCACACCCACAAATCAGTTTTACAAACTTTGCCTCCTATGGAGGTGGTGAAGTAAGTTTGTGCTAGATTCTACGTTGATATGCGCTCCGCAGCAGGTTGGAGCCCGGTTTTCCTCTCAGCGTGCAGTGAATGTCAGAGGGATGTGAGGAGAGTATTGCCTATTTGAATGCAATGATCTCCTTCTACGGGGTCTATTTCATAGGTTCTCTGTTATCGGTCGTAGAGATTCATCTCTTACCTCCCTTTTCAGATCGATGATATACTCTTATATATACCATTACCTCTGCTGATTTTCGTTTCAGTACTGGTTTGGCTTTCTACAAACATGTAGATGAGTGTCCTGGGGTAAGTAAGTCTTATTTTCTGTGACACTCTAAGCCAGTGCTTTCCAAACTGTGTGTCGGGACACACTGGTGTGGCGGCAGCAGTGTGTAGGTGTGTCCCTGCTTCAGCACAAATTTTTTTTATTTTTTTTTTGGTTTCTGACTTTCCGCCTGCCTGCTATGCATATCACATGGTTGATGTGATTGATACCTAGTGGGTCACAGATCATCTTAACCTATTGGCGCAGCTCAGTGGGAACTGAAACTATTCCCATTGGCGGCTTTGGCGGCACATTGGCTACTGACTGCACATGTAGTCTCCTCAATCAACTCGTGACTGCATGTGTAGTCTCCTTAATTGGTTTGTGACTGCATGTGTTGTCAGTGAGTGGGACAACAGTGTGTTTGCAGCGTGGGCAGTAGTCAATCGGACTCACCGAGATCTGAGGGCGGCAACTTAAATGCTGAGCTGAAGTCAGTGGGTTTTTTTTTTTGCAACTAGCTCCCAGTAGTGCATTGCTGCTCCTGCTCTTCATATATGGATAGGAAAGGGAAGCTTAAAAGTGCTTGATGATGAAATGCGAGTGTCTTTATCTAATATTCCACCAAATATTCAGAAATTGTGTTCATCCAATCAACCTCATACATCCCATTAAAATAGTAAGTAGAATTTTTTTTTAATTCTTGCACATACTTACATACTGTTACTTGTAAATACATTTCATTATTATACCATTTATGTATGTGTCCTTATCTCTTAAAACAAGTTAGTTTAAAATCCTGTTTGCCAGTACAACTAAATTACTGTGTCGCGAAATTATGTAGGTCTAAAAAGTGTGTCGCCAACATGAAAAGTTTGGAAAGCTCTGCTCTAAGCTATGGTTGGGCACTTTTTTATAAAGTTCTAAATATATGTATTCAAACATTTATTTGCCTTGACTCAGGATGTTCAACATTCCTTTATTTCAGACAGTCAGTTTCATATTTGGGATAATGCATTTGATTCAATCATTTTTTCTTACCTTAAAAAATTTGACTTTTTCCCTGTGGGCTGTTAGGCTCGCGGGGGCTGAAAATGCTTCATTTTATTGCGTCATTCTTGGCGCAGACTTTTTTTGGCGCAAAATTTTTTTCTGTTTCCGGCATCATACGTGTCGCCGGAAGTTGCGTCATTTTTTGACGTTCTTTTGCGTCAAAAGTGTCGGCGTTCCGGATGTGGCGTCATTTTTGGCGCCAAAAAGCATTTAGGCGCCAAATAATGTGGGCGTCTTATTTGGCGCTAAAAAAATATGGGCGTGAACCTTATTTTGGGGACCTACGAAGAGATCTGGCTTTGTATTCCCTACAGGGAACTTTGTAATGCTCGATGCTTTCCTTTTTTTTTTTTTGGTAACCCGTGCTTTCCAGCTTTCACAAACTTAAGGTGCTGGTATGAAAAATATGGCTGCGGTTTTATTGAAGCAGATGATGGACTTACTAAAACATCATAACGATGTTCTTTTAGATGCTGTCGATGAGACTTTTACCTCTCTCACTAGTTATGCTGCCTCTCCATTTGCCCCACATGCCTACGAGAAGGAGTGTGACATCACAGACGGCACAACGGATCTCCAGCAGCCGCCATCTTTGCCGCCATCTTTGCCGACGAGATTGGGACATACTCTGTTGCAGTGCGACACAGCGGAGACTGTGAGGATTAATATCCTGGGCACCGGTTGGAGCCTGATGATAGGAGCCGATTATCACGACGCGGGAGCAACAAGACAGACCGACACACTTCAACGCACTGAAGAGGAGGTAGGGACGCGGAGACCGCGCTCGACTCCTGACTGCCAGCTCTCTTACCGGAGCTCCTCTGAGTCTCGTAGGCTGCCCCTGGACGATAACCTCAGGATAGATAAACCTACAACCTATGAGGTACAACTGTGCTGTGTCCGCCAGAACTTAACTACTGCAGTAACAGGGCAGTTTTTTTTTTGGGGACCTATAAAACAAGCTCAATATGTTTCCAATGACCTCTGGAGAGGAATCGGATAATGCAGCAATACCCTTTATGCCCACTCAGGAAAGACCCTGTGCGGACACTAGCTCTTTTAACAGGACATGAGTGGGTTCAATTAAGTGCTTGCCATCACATCTTCATAGATTAAGGAGCTTATAATGGGAGAACTCTAACCTTAAAATTATATTTCTTGAATTGGGTGAAATGTCTCCTCTTTTCTTTTTTTTACTTAAAGTTTAGTTTTTTAGTTTGCTCAAATAGTATAATCACACAGCTTCTAAGGTACATGCTAGTATTAATATTGTATTTTATAAATGTATTTAGCCGAGCTGCATGGGAAGAACATATCTCCAGGTTTATTTAATGCACATTGGAAAGGAATATATTTTATAGAGGGCCTACACTGAGCTGTTCGGTTGGAATATATCTGCAAGTTCAATAGATGCATAGTGGGGGCTCTATTAGATTCTGCTCTGTACATTACTATAGGTTCCCCAATTGTTGTTACTAAAGTATTGGTTAATAAGTCAACTACTATACTCAGGGGTGGTAGTATTAAAGCGGTAGCCTTTTGTGATATTCAGATAGATTAAGACACTGCTTTGAGCCCATTTGATTAACACTCTATACATATGTTGGTCACATCAGATTCTAAACTTTTGCTACGGGGCATAGGGCCCATGCTTCTGTGGCAATTTAGCATTTGTTTCAATACCTACATAACATTGCTCCGTCTTGCAGACTACATGCCCAGGGCTAAATGCCGACTAGTTTATACCCAGTTGTGATATATCTATACTCTGAGGCTTTACTATATGTATTCCCTCCACTACTAGCTTTATATCCAACCCTACTTGTCTGATTACAACCAGAGTCCCCTAGAGACCTCCATGTGGCCATTGCTAGAAGCAGAGCAGTCCATTATAGATGTGCGCACCCAGAGATTATCTTTGCGCTTTTACGTGACCAACAACTTAAGCGGCACTACTAGCTTAATGCAGGCTGGACCTGCTTTGGCACTTCAATATACAGTCCCTCTGCCTATACCATCAAAATGGAGGTGTATAGACCCCTATCCTTTGTATCGCCTTAAAGCCTTTGAGTTTCCTATACTAAGCAGTCTCAGCTTACATTCTGTTTTATTATAGATTGTTTACCTTGAGCCAAGATGTAGCAGCTTATTTTACATTTTATAGAAATGTCCGACCCTCTGATATACCTTGTTCATTGATATTGTTATCGTACTGTAGTTGAATTGCATCTCTCAATCTGTTGTTATACCTGCAACTTATTGGTGTGTACGCCCCGCTCTGTGATATATACCCGATGCAGGTTTGGCCTTCACTTTTCCTGTAGATGCTATCTTCCATAGTTACTTACAACCTCCTCCCCTCCTTTCATAATATACCTTCTAGCTTAGGAGGGTTAAATGTGCGGCTTCTCTCGCCTATGCCGCTTCTACAACTATCACTACTACTTACAAATTGAGTTAAATTGTCTTTAATAACAGTTACAAGGGATTAACTCTAGTCATGTTTGCATGTTTTTCTCCTGTTATAATCCCTAAGAGTTTGTTATGCCTAGTATAAAACATTACAAAAATGAGGTTTGTCATTTGAGATCCACAAGAGGTCTCCTTAGTGTGAAATACCCTTCTTTTACTTATATACTTCTTTTTATCTGTTGGTGGCCCATGAGTGGCCTATTGCGTCACCTAGAAGGTTCCTATGTAACAGGCATTTTTATGTATATAATGTACACATGGTGCACATCCTATTAGCTTTGTGCTCTTTATCCCTTAGTCTTACTGTTCACACTGTTTGTACAATTGATATCTTGACTCATGTGAATTTACTTTTACGATGTTGTATGCCTTTTAATGAACCTTGAATAAAAATTAAAAAAAAAAAAAAAAATATGGGCGTCACTTTTGTCTCCACATTATTTAAGTCTCATTATTTATTGCTTCTGGTTGCTAGAAGCTTGTTCACTGGCATTTTTTTCCCATTCCTGAAACTGTCATTTAAGGAATTTGATCAATTTTGCTTTATATGTTGTTTTTTCTATTACATATCGCAAGATGTTCCACGTTGCAACTGAGTAAGAAGATACTTCAGTGGCCGGTGCTGGAGCTACCAAAGCTAAGTGTATCACTTTTGGTATCTGTTCCTTCAGCTGTTGTTTGTATTAAATGTTATGACAAACTTGTTAATGCAGATAAAATTTCCTTTAGTACTGGTACTGTTTGTTTCTAAATCCATTAAGAAGGCTATGTCTGTTATTTCTCCTTCTAGTATACATAAAAGTCTTTTAAAACTTCTCTTTTTTCAGATTAATTTTTAAATGAACATCATCATTCTGATACTGATAATGGTTCTTCTGGTTCAGAGGTTTCTGTCTCAGAGGTTGATGCTGATAAATCTTTGTATTTGTTCAAGATGGAATTTATTCGTTCTTTATTTAAAGAAGTATTAATTGCATTAGAAATAGAGAATTCTGGTCCTCTTGATACTAAAACTAAACGTTTAAATAAGGTTTTTAAATCTCCTGTAGTTATTCCAGAAGTGTTTCCTGTCCCTGATGCTATTTCTGAAGTAATTTCCAGGGAATGGAATAATTTGGGTAATTCATTTACTCCTTCTAAACGTTTTAAGCAATTATATCCTGTGCCATCTGACAGATTAGAGTTTGGGACAAAATCCCTAAAGTTAATGGGGCTGTCTCTACTCCTGCTATATTTTTAGCGGATGTTGCTGCAGCTTCAACTTTTTGGTTAGAAGCTTTAGCGCAACAAGTAACAGATCATAATTCTCATAGCATTATTATTCTATAACATGCTAATTATTTTATTTGTGATGCCATCTTTGATATCATTAGAATTGATGTCAGGTATATGTCTCTAACTATTTTAGCTAGAAGAGCTTTATGGCTTAAAACTTGGAATGCTGATATGTCTTATAAGTCAACTTTGCTATCCCTTTCTTTCCAGGGTAATAAATTATTCGGTTCTCAGTTGGATTCTTTTATCTGAACTGTTACTGGAAGGAAGGGAACTTTTTTACCACAGGATAAAAAATCTGAGGTAAATTTAGGTCTAATAATTGTTTTCGTTCCTTTCATCACAACAAGGAACAAAAGCCTGATCCTTCATCCTCAGGAGCGGTATCAGTTTGGAAACCTTCTTCACTTTGGAATATATCCAAGCCTTATAGAAACCCAAAGCCAGCTCCTAAGTCCCCATGAAGGTGCGGCCCTCATTTCAAAGAAATTTGGATCAATTCCGTTCACAATCTCTGGTTTCAGAACATTGTTTCAGAAGGGTACAGAATTGGCTTCAAGTTAAGGCCTCCTGCAAAGAGATTTTTTTCTTTCCCATGTCCCAGTAAACCCAGCAAAGGCTCAAGCATTTCTGAAATGTGTTTCAGATCTAGAGTTGGCTGGAGTAATTATGCCAGTTCCAGTTCTGGAACAGGGGCTGGGGTTTTATTCTATCTCTTCATTGTACCAAAGAAGGTCAATTCCTTCAGACCAGTTCCGGATCTATCAATATTGAATTGTTATGTAAGGATACCAACATTCAAGATGGTAGCTGTAAGGACTATCCTGCCTTTTGTTCAGCAAGGGCATTATATGTCTACAATAGATTTACAGGATGCATATCTGCATATTCTGATTCATCCAGATCACTTTTAGTTTCTGAGATTCTCTTTTTTAGACAAGCATTACCAGTTTTGTGGCTCTACCGTTTGGCTTAGCATCAGCTCCAAGAATTTTTACAAAGGTTCTCGGTGCCCTTCTGTCTGTATTCAGAGAACAGGGTATTGGTATTTCCTTATTTGGACGATATCTTGGTACTTGCTCAGTCTTCACATTTAACAGAATCTCATACGAATCGACTTGTGTTGTTTCTTCAAGATCATGGTTGGAGGATCAATTTACCAAATAGTTCATTGATTCCTCAGACAAGGGTAACCTTTTTAGGTTTCCAGGTAGAATCAGTGTCTATGACTCTGTCTTTGTCAGACAAGAGAAGTCTAACATTGATATCAGCTTGTCAAAACCTTCAGTCACAATCATTCCCTTTGGTAGCCTTATGCATGGAAATTTTAGGTCTTATGTCTGCTGCATCGGACGCGATCTCCTTTGCTCATTTTCACATGCGACCTCTTCAGCTCTGTATGCTGAACCAATGGTGCAGGGATTACACAAAGATATCGCAATTAATATCTTTAAAACCGATTGTACGACACTCTCTGACGTGGTGGACAGATCACCATCGTTTAGTTCAGGGGGCTTCTTTTGTTCTTCCGACCTGGACTGTAATTTCAACAGATACAAGTCTTACAGGTTGGGGAGCTGTGTGGGGGTCTCTGACGGCACAAGGGGTTTGGGAATCTCAGGAGGTGAGATTACCGATCAATATTTTGGAACTCCGTGCAATTTTCAGAGCTCTTCAGTCTTGGCCTCTTCTGAAGAGAGAGTCGTTCATTTGTTTTCAGACAGACAATGTCACAACTGTGGCATACATCAATCATCAAGGAGGGACTCACAGTCCTCTGGCTATGAAAGAAGTATCTCAAATTCTGGTTTGGGCGGAATCCAGCTCCTGTCTAATCTCTGCGGTTCATTTCCCAGGTATAGACAATTGGGAAGCGGATTATCTCAGTCATCAAACGTTGTATCCGGGCGAATGGTCTCTTCACCCAGAGGTATTTCTTCACATTGTTCAAATGTGGGAACTTCCAGAAATAGATCTGATGGTTTCTCATCTAAACAAGAAACTTCCCAGGTATCTGTTCAGATCCCGGGATCCTCAGGCGGAGGCAGTGAATGCATTATCACTTCCTTGGAAGTATCATCCTGCCTATATCTCTCCGCCTCTAGTTCTTCTTCCAAGAGTAATTTCCAAGATTCTGAAGGAATGCTCGTTTGTTCTGCTGGTAGCTCCAGCATGGACGGATTCTTTTTCGGATGGCCTCTTGCTAACCGTGGGCTCTTCCGTTAAGACCAGACCTTCTGTCGCAAGGTCCTTTTTTCCATCAGGATCTCAAATCTTTAAATTTAAGGGTATGGAGATTGAACACTTGATTCTTGGTCAAAGAGGTTTCTCTGACTCTGTGATTAATACTATGTTACAGGCTCGTAAATCTGTATCTAGAGAGATATATTATAGAGTCTGGAAGACTTATATTTCTTAGTGTCTTCTCATCATTTTTCCTGGCATTCTTTTAGAATTCCGAGAATTTTTTACAGTTTCTTCAGGATGGTTTAGATAAAGGTTTGTCCGCAAGTTCCTTGACAGGACAAATCTCTGCCCTTTCTGTTCTTTTTCACAGAAAGATTGCGAATCTTCCTGATATTCATTGTTTTGTACAAGACTTGGTTCGTATAAAACCTGTCATTCAGTCAATTTGTCCTCCTTGGAGTTTGAATTTGGTTCTGGGGGCTCTTCTAGCTCCTCCTTTTGAACCCATGCATTCATTTGGACATTAAACTTCTTTCTTGGAAAGTTTTGTTTCTTTTGGCCATCTCTTCTGCCAGAAGAGTCTCTGAATTATCTGCTCCTTCTTGTGAGTCTCCTTTTCTGATTTTTCATCAGGATACAGCGGTGTTGTGAACTTCTTTTGATTTTTTTCCTAAGGTTGTGTATTCTAACAACATTAGTAGAGAAATTGTGGTTCCTTCATTATGTCCTAATCCTAAGAATTCTAGGAGAAATCATTGCATTCTTTGGATGTTGTTAGAGCTTTGTAATATTATGTTGAAGCTACTAAGTCTTTCCGAAAGACTTCTAGTCTATTTGTCATCTTTTCTGGTTCTAGGAAAAGCCAGAAAGCTACTGCCATTTCTTTGGCATCTTGGTTGAAATCTTTAATTCATCATGCCTATGTCGAGTCGGGTAAAACTCCGCCTCAAAGGATTACAGCTCATTCTACTAGGTCAGTTTCTACTTCCTGGGCGTTTAGGAATGAAGCTTCGGTTGATCAGATTTGCAAAGCAGCAACTTGGTCCTCTTTGCATACTTTTACTAAATTCTACCATTTTGATGTGTTTTCTTCTTCTGAAGCAGTTTTTGGTAGAAAAGTACTTCAGGCAGCGGTTTCAGTTTGAATCTTCTGCTTATGTTTTCATTAAACTTTATTTTGGGTGTGGATTATTTTCAGCAGGAATTGGCTGTCTTTATTTTATCCCTCCCTCTCTAGTGACTCTTGCGTGGAAAGATCCACATCTTGGGTAGTCATTATCCCATACGTCACTAGCTCATGGACTCTTGCTAATTACATGAAAGAAAACATAATTTATGTAAGAACTTACCTGATAAATTAATTTCTTTCATATTAGCAAGAGTCCATGAGGCCCACCCTTTTTGTGGTGGTTATGATTTTTTTGTATAAAGCACAATTATTCCAATTCCTTATTTTATATGCTTTCGCACTTTTTTCTTATCACCCCACTTCTTGGCTATTCGTTAAACTGATTTGTGGGTGTGTTGAGGGGTGTATTTATAGGCATTTTAAGGTTTGGGAAACTTTGCCCCTCCTGGTAGGAATGTATATCCCATACGTCACTAGCTCATGGACTCTTGCTAATATGAAAGAAATGAATTTATCAGGTAAGTTCTTACATAAATTATGTTTTTTTTATTTTTGGTAATGTTTTTTTTTTAATGGTAGTGTTTTTTTTATTTTTGTAGCGTAGTGGGTCTTAGGTTAGGGGTCTTGGGGGTTAGCTGTTACGGGGTTAAGTAGTGCAGGGCTAGTTTGCGATGGGGTGTTGTGGCAGTTAGCAGGTTAGGGGATAGTTTGTGATGGGGGATTTGGCATATTAGGGGTTAATAGCATAGTGGGGTAGTTTGCGATGGGGGAGTGTTGGTTAGAGGGTTAATAGTGTATAGGGGTTAATAGTGATGGGTATTATGACAGATTATGAGTTAATAGTGTAGCGGAGATAGGTTGCGCTGGGGTGAGGGTGCGTAAGGGGTTAATAGTGTAGAGGCGTATTATATGTATATACAGGGCCAGATTATGAGTGGCGATATATAGTGGGGTAGCTTTTTATTTATGAGTAGAAGCCTCTTTCTTGTACCTATATATGCTGTTTCAAGCACCCTAAATGATATCTTATCATATAACTATATTCACACCTTGGCTTTTTGGACTAATTCTAATTGTAGTGTAACTGTTTTAATTTAATATCACACTTGGTCTGAATAGTCTGTTATATATATATATGTGTGTGTGTGTGTGTGTGTACAAATGTATATAAGTATTTAAATGTGTATATATGTATTTACAGACATGTATACACATATAAACACATCAATAAAAATGTATACATATATAGACATATATACTGTATATATAAGTGCATTTGAGTCCATTGTAGTCAAGTAGATGACAACATTTAAAAACATATTTATGCTATATTGATATTTAATAAAGTGTAATACAATGTATTTGCTGTAAAAATTTCACATTCCAATGTTCTGCACATAGCAAAATATGTTATATGTATTTATAATTAGATATTCCTATATGTATCCATATATATCTATAACTATATATAATCATCTATATATATGTATAGGTATAGATATATATTGTACCAAAATACTATCAGATTTATGTAGAAATATGTATTTATGACTAAATAGCAACAAAACAAAACAAAAAAAATATTTTGCGCTAAAATTTGTTTGAATCACAGAAGTTAGAATTGCACTTATGAGCAATAGAAATCACAAGGTTTATAAATATATATTACCACTTGTATATTGAAATTTGCAATTATAGCAAAAGACTTAGATTTTGTCCTGATGTGACAGTTCCAACAACAGTAAAAAACTCCAAAAAGTAAAAGGAATACCTGGGAAAATCACAGTGAACACGGAACAGAGTACCTCTGAGTAACAGCAAAAAGTGCACCTTGGTCTAATCGTCAGCAGGGCAGTATAGCCTCCCTGAAGTGAGATATATTTCTTCCAATTAAGTCTTTATTTGCAGGCATGCTGCTCTCATTTACACTGAGTTCCTCCTATCAGCGATATACAGACATATAGAGACAAAAAGATAAAACAGAGCGCAAGAGCGAATCAAGTGAAGTTTATTAACAACATTCAAATGCGCAATAAAACACACTAACTATAATGTTGTTAAAAACAGGCCTGTAAAAACATAGCACTAGCGTATGCCCCAGAGGTGTCCACTGAGAGAGGAATCCCAGTCACAGAGTGCCGCTAAATGGCGTCTCTCGACCCCCCGAGTGATTGCTGGCCCTGGTCTATATGAGTAAATAGAACATATTCTGCTATGTAAAGAACATTGGAATGTAAAATATTATTTTTATGTCAGGTTAGCGCACTTGAGAATGTGTAATTGGGTTTTTGAGCAAGTAGGTTGTTAGCTTTTCCCACTTTTTTTGCTCCATTGACTCCTATGGGTGAATATATTTGTTGTTATTGTATGTATATATCATTATTATATGTACAGTATATACCATTATTTGGTGAGATTACATATATACGGCAGAGGTTTCAGCGCAACTGCTGAAACCCATGCCGCCCATAAGTTCAGTTCACCTCGCACATCGAGTGAATCACATATACAGCAGCGGTAGATCATATACTGCCGTCGGTCGGATAAACTGGCGATGTTCAGAAATGTGCGGAAATAGACATTCCTGGAGTCACCAGTGACTTACGGCAGTTTATGATCTCAGTAGCTCTCATCCTATTGGCTGATTTGAAAAATTTAGCCAATAGGAATGCAAGTTACCCCAATAATAAAAGGATTACCTCCACATCGCTGAAGACTGCCGCCGCTGAGGAGGACCAGCACTCCGGATCCGCACATTGGTGAAGACCGCTCCGCACCACCGGCAAGAAGAAAGAAGATGGTCCCGCGATGGATGAAGATGGAGTCGCCTAGATTAAGAGTTTTCAGCACCTGGAAGAAAATGGATGTCCGGACTTCAGGAACGGTGAGTAAATTTTTTTGGGTTAGTGTTAGCTTTTTTTTGGGGGGGTTGGATGTTTTTTTTTTAGATTAGAGCTTTTTTATTTTTTAATGGGCTGCAAAAGAGCTGATTGCCCTTTTAAGGGCAATGTCCATACAAATGCCCCTTTAGGGGCAATGGGTAGATTAAATTTTTTTTAGAATAAGTTTTTTTTTTAATTTTGGGGGTTTGGGTGGGTGGGCGTTTTTACTGGTTTTTTTTAGGATAAAGAGCTGATTGCTTCAGGGCAATGCCCTACAAAATGCCCTTTTAAGGGCTATTGGTAGTTTAGTGTTTAGATTAGGGGGTGTTTTTATTTTTGGGGTGGCTTTTTTGTTTTTATAGGGGTATTTTTATTTTTTATTTTGGATAATTTCGTTTATTTTTTTCTGTAATTTTAGATTTTTTATTTTTTTAATATTAGATTTTAGTAAAATTCAATATGAACCGTCTCTTGAGTCCAATGCAGCCAAACTTAACTGCAGAAAAACCATTAAGGGAGAACCGGAGCTTCGACTCAAGTGAAATTTATTTAGTTAAAAAATGTGAGCGCACAATAAGTAACTTCTCACTAGCTAAAATAATATGAAAGGCATATAAACCCCTCAGGATCAGCTATGAAACCTGTGTGTCCGGAATCCATCCACTCCTAACCAGCTCTCACTGTTTTTGGTGGAGCGTTCCGTTTCCCTATAGTCCTGCCGAGGATGTCACCGGTTACTGTTGACAGAGGGTTCAAACTCTACGCGTTTCATTTCTGAAGCGATGCACGTCAGGAAAGGTGTAACTTAAATAGGTGCTTCTTACTATTTGTTGACATTACATTAGAAGGTGGGATTTAGACATTCTGGCCGCTACATGCGTGGGTTTAAAGTTGATCATGGTGTGTATATAAGGGACAGGTGTATGGAAAAACGGATATTATCTTGAGAAAGTTTACTCGTTATATAAACAAAACGTGTATAGGTTGAACCCTCTGTCAGCAGTAACTGATGACTACCTCGGCAGGACCGTAGATAGATGGAACCCTCCATCAAAACAGTAAGAGCTGGTTAGGAGTGGATGGTTTCCGGACACAGGATGACTTGCGCTAACAACTTGTTATCTAGCCCAGGGCTCATTAAATGTTTTTTCCCAAGACCCAGTGCCATGATACCACATACCTTCACGACCCTATTTTTATGCTTAGTCTGAAAATTTCTGAAGTAATATACAACAAGATAGCTGCAATTTTTTGCAAAGTGACTGATATGTGTGAATACTTTATTCCTGATTGTAGTCAAACTTGAAAATATTGTAAAAGGTAATAACACACACACATTCAAACAACTTACACAATGCACACTCTCATACAACACACACTCTTAAACAACACACCCACACCACACACATACAAATCTCACACCACACACCCTCATACAACACACACATACCACACACACTCTCATACAACACACACTACACACACACACCACACACACTCTCATACTGTCACACCGCTTCCTGCACTGCCCAGGCTGTTGCCAGGGATGCAGTGATTGCTACGCTGGCTGTTGCCAGGGATGCAGCAGTTCCTGTGAGCAGCGGCGATGACGTCATCGCCGCACGTCTCTTCCTCTGAAGCCGGATCCTTTGAGCTGCTTGGCTCGAATCAGCGCATATGTAAGTTCCTGCAGTGTTTACATACACTGCAAAAGTATAGGTGTTGCTTTGTGTGCTCCTGGGTTCTGTGTTACTGTATGCTGGATTGCTATTATGTTATTGAACTTTGCCTGTCTAACCAATCTGCTTGCTTAACCCCTGAATTGCTGGATTACTATACTGATATTAAACTCTGCCTGTCTGACCACTCTGCTTGCTTAACCCCTGAACTACTGGATTGCCATATTGTTGCAGAACTCTGCCTGTCTGACCATTCTATTGGTTTACCCCTGAACTGTTACACTGCTGGATTTCCTTTGAAACTGATACCCGCCTGTTCCTGCTCTTTCCATTGGTTTACCCCTGAACTGCTTTACTGCTGGATTGCCTTCCTGTTGCCGGACTCAGCCTGTCTTGACCATTCTCTGTCTTCTTCTTATTGCCCAGAAGGACTACCCTGTCTACCATGAGTACTGCTTACCTCATTTCACTAACTTACTCTGCTCTGGAATATTTCCTATCATTCCACTTGACACCGGGATAAGAAGACTACTGACCAAGTTTGGTCTGATAGAGAGATATCCCACGAGCATTACATTATACTTGGGCCATGGACCCAAATTAGGTAGCAAGAGCAGTCGCTCTTCAAGGACAGATGCTGGGAACTTATACCATACACTTGCAGAATGTGGATTCTAAACTAGAGTCTATAACCGCTATGCTCTCCTCACTGGTTGCAGAGAATAACGCTGCTCCTGTTGTTACACAGCCAGTCCCTGCTGCTAGTGCTCCAGCTTCTTCCCCTGCTTCTGAAAGTATATCCCGGATATCATTACATGACAAGTATGATGGTACTATTGTCTGTAGTGGTTTTCTCAACCAGTGCAGGCTGCACTTTTGCAATGATACTCACACCTTCCAGTCTCATCAGTCAAAGGTCACTTTTATAATTTTTTTATTGAAAGACAAGACCCTAGCCTGGGTCTCTCCCCTTTTGGAACAGAGCGCTTAACTCCTGAAGAATGTTGATGCCTTCATTTTTGCTTTATCTTCTGTGTTTGGGACCTCCGGCCACGCTTCTGCTGCAGAGTACTCTCTCTTGGATCTCCGCCAGAGCAATAGATCTGTGGCACAATACGCCATCGAGTTTCGCACCTTGGCACTTGAGACCAGTTGGGATGGCAGTGCTCTCAAGGTGACCTTTAGGAGAGGTTTGAATGAGCGCATCAAGGATGAGCTTACTTAACGTGATGTTCCTTCTTCCCTGGATGAATTCATAACACTTTGTATCAGTCTAGATTCCCACTTTCAGGAAAGACAAGCTGAGAAAGACGGAACTTGTAGAACCCTTCCCTCTCATCATCCTACTCTTCTGGTCTCTAGATTATCCTCTTCCCATTTAGCACCTACAGTTACCTCTGTAGGGGAACCCATGGATCTCTCCTCCCTCAAGCCCACTGACAGAGACAGAGAAGAAAGAGATTGAGACTGTGTTTCTACTGTGGTTCTAACTTACACTAACTACACTAAGAACTGTAATATTCTGCCAGGAAAAGCCAATGTTTAGAGGATAAATCTGGGGTCTCTACTAAATCCCCTCACTCCTCTCGGATCCTGGTACCTGTTACCCTTACCTTCCTTCAGAATTCTGTCCACACTCAAGCCTTCATTGATTTAGGGGCAGCTGGAACTTGCCATGGATCCTTCTTTTTTAAATATAAATTTTTATTAAGGTCATTGATTATAAACATAAATACAAAAATAAGGTACAATAATACATATTCATATAACATCGTCTTTTCATTAGAACAATATTATAATTGAAATTATCACATTCCTGTGCATAAATTTAAATAAACATACAAGATTATGCCCTGACACAAAAACTAAATATATATATATACTGTTTTTTTCCCCTAAAACAGACATATAGGTAATATCATTACATACACCTGTACCATTTGACATAAATCATTAGTCTTATACCCACACAAAATACTTTGTTCTATTTGTAAGAGCACATGTAAGGACTAAGAAATGTTACAACCTTTTTATAGAAAAGAACAGACAAAAAAAAAAAAAAAAAAGCAAAATAACATCTTTATACAAAAAATACGTAGTGGCTCTACCTTCTACTATAAAGTAGAGTAAAGTTGAATCCTGGTGAGTGAAGAAAAGGAGGGGGGCAAAGAAGGGGGAAAAAGGGGGGGGAGAAAACAGGGGAGGACCCTTCCTTAAACCAACATGAGGGAATTTTAGGGACCATCTGGGGCCCTAGCCTTCTTATCCATTACCTTTTATTCTTCCAATTCCTAAGGATAAGGTATCTTCCTCCTAAAATAGTTGTATTAATAAAATCAATATTATCTAACTCATCCCTTTTAGCTAGCAGAAAAAATATATACTTTATCTCCAGAGGGATATTAGTTCTTGTCACTTTCCTCAACCCAAATTGAATACGTTGCCCAAATTGTTGTATTTTCGGGTGACTCCAAAACATATGGACCAGGTCAGCCTCAGATGAACTACAACGGGGACAAACATTTTGTGAAAGAGGGTACCATTTATTTAATCGAGAAGGGGCTATATATGCCCTATTTATTAATTTAAAGTGAGATTCTCGCCATATTGCAGATAGCGTAGCATTCTCCACGCTCACAATACTGCACTTTACCTTGTCTACGTCTATTGCCGGGAAAACAGGATGCCATTTTATGCAGATATCAATAGCATTGAGCTCACCAATATTGGTTAATATTATTTTATACCAATAGCTAATAGAGTGCTTGCCCATTTTAAAAAGAGATAGGCCCATTTTTATACCTGGATGTGATCATACCATATTAAAATCTTTGGTTATTTCAAAAAAACAGTGACGTACTTGAAGATATGCATAGAAATCTGTGTTCCTAAGACTGTAGCGGTCTTTAAGAGTCTCAAAGGTATATAGTTTGGGTGTATCACTTTCATTAAATTGCCATAAATATATCAACCCGATATTAGCCCATTTATTAAATAGCTTATTATTCAGACCACCAATAAATCGCGGATTCCCCACAATAGGTACTAGATCCGAAATATAGGGATTACAATTTAGAGTGGTTCTAATAGTCTGTCATGCTTTAATAATATAATATATGGTATGTCTTTCTTAATTTTATTAGGAATAAACTTAATGGGGCAGTATAGTAAAGCACTCAAAGAAAAAGGGTAAACCAATTTTGATCTGCTTCCAGATATGCAACATAGTCCCCTCCAGTAAGCCAGTCCATAGCTACTTTAGCTAAACAGATATTATTATAGATAGATATTATGGGGAGTGCCAGTCCCCCAAATTGCATTAGTTGGGCTATTTTTCTCAGAGCTATACAGCTTCTACCGGGCCCCCAAATAAATAACCTAATACAGTTATCAAAAAGCTTAGCATCTTTTTTAGTTATAAGCGTGGGAATATTTTGCATTAAATACAAGAGCTTGGGTAATACAATCATCTTAATTAAATTGACTTTTGCAGTAATTGAGAGAGGTAAATTAGCCCACTTCATCAGATCTAGTTTAATTTTCGCAAACAGAGGGGAATAATTTAACTTGTACCAACTCAGAGGATTTGTACCAATTTTTATTCCAAGATATGTAATATATTCTTTAGCAATTTTAAAGGGGAAAGAATAACTGTCCCGTATTAGTCTCTTAATCCAAAGTATTTCCGATTTAGAGACATTAATATACTCAGAGAAAGATCCAAATTTTGAAACTAACTCTAAAATCATAGGTATCTCTATTTGTGTATTGTTGAGGAATAACAGCAAATCATCTGCATATAATAATAGCTTAAGACGCTTATTTCCAAGGGAGATCCCCTTTAATACTTTCCTAAGAATTATGGCGAAAGGTTCAATGGCTAAGTTGAAAAGAAGTAGAGAGATTGGGCAGCCTTGGCACGTTCCCTTAGCCATAGGGAAAGAGTCTGTAACGGAGCCATTTATGAATAAAGTTGAAGAAGCTTTTGCATATAGACCTAATACAATTTAGAAATTGATCTTTGAACCCAAATTGCCTCATAGAAAAAGAATAAATGGTCACACGTAATTGAATCAAACGCTTTTTGAGCATCAACAGAGAGTATAGCAATATTATGGGTAGATTTAGTATTAGGAGTTGCAAAGAAATCCAATAAAAGAAACATTTTACAAATATTAGCAGAGGAATTTCTATGCGTCATGAAGCCGACCTGGTCCATATGTATCAGAGAGCCAAGAGTTGATTTAAGTCTATGCTCTAAAATAGCTGTCATTAATTTATAATCCGAGTTTAACAAGTAAATTGGACAGTATGAGAACATATGCTTCAAATCTTTGCCCATTTTGGGTGTTAACATAATTTTAGAGGCAGAAAAGTAAGAATATGGGATCTTACCATTACAAAAATAGTCGTTAAAAAGGTTCAGCAGGGTAGGAGTTACTTTGATTTTCAGAATTTGATATAGCTCTCCAGGCAGAAGATCTGGGCCCGGTGCTTTGTCTAATTTAAGTCTATCTATTGCCTGATGGATTTCTCGCTCCTTAATGGGTGCATTTAGAATATCTATCGCTTCCATGGACAATTTAGGCAGCGGAATTTTCTGCCAAAACTTACTTTTATTATGATCATTTATTTCTGGGGCAGAATACAGATGTTTGAAATATTTAAAGAATTCCAAGTTAATTGATTCAATATTAGTTAACCTAATTCCTTCTTTATTGATTGCCTTTATATATTTATAGGGCTCCTGAGTTATAACACAGTTAGCTAGAAGTTTCCCTATCTTATTATTGTACCTATAGAATTTAGCTCTGGATCTAAGCTCCTGAATTGATATTTTCTGCATGTTAATGATTTCCCATTCCTGCTTAGCCTTAATATAGCAATTCCAGTTTGCCTGATTAGGCGAGGTTAGGTACGCATTATATTTATTTTTGAGATAGTTTGAAAAATTCAACTTACTTGGCATATATTTTTCCTCAGTCAAATAGTATATTTTCTTATTTCCCCTCTAATAACAGCTTTGGCCATTTCCCAAAATATCTCTTACTGCCATAAAAAAAGAGATATTTTGTAAGGCATATTCGTGCTATATAGCTACAAGCCTTTTTTAAAATCAACATTATTAAATAGGAAGCAAGGAAAGTTATAACTTCTGGAAGGCTCAAAGCTCGAATCTCCCCACATCAAATCCAATGAAATAGGTGCATGATCTGATATAGTGAAATCCCCAATCTGTGCTTTTATATTAAGGCCAAACACTTTGTCTGAGGCTAGAAAAAAGTCAATATGGGAGAAAGATTTAAATTGTTTAGATTCGTAAGTAAAGGCACGGTTATTAGGGTTATAAAATCGCCATACGTCTTTAATCTTAAGTGTACTACAAAAAGTTTTAAGAAGTCTAACAGCTTTATTTTTTACAGATTCTTACCCCATGATTATTTGTTGTTTGCAATCTATCAATGTTATTGAACACCATATTGAAGTAACCTACGACAATTAGGTTTTAGTTAGCGTGTTCGAACATTTTTTTCTTCAATTGTCCCAAAAATTCTCATCAATATTATTCGGTCCATATATATTACATAAAGTGATTAGACATTTTCCAAAATTTATTTTTATAATTATAAAACGTTCCTTCGAGTCTAACTCCTGAAATGTAATTTGATATTCTAATCCTCGTTTAAAGAGGACTGCTACTCCCCATTTGCGCGAAGAACAAGGGGTATAAATAACTTCCCCTACCCAGTTTGTTTTAAGCTTTCAATGTTCATCTTCTGTCAGATAAATCTCCTGTAAAAGAGCTATATCTGCCTTACTTTTTTTAGCTGTTCTAAAATCTGCTTCCTTTTCATCGGACTCGTAATCCCTCCTACATTCCAGGAAATAATCTTTAACTTAGTCATTTCAAATTATTGATTGAATATATATATATGTACAAAAAAAAAAGGGAGGCCCCCCATGCTATGGATCCTTCCCAAATAGTTGCTTCACTCACTGAGTTGAATAAAAGGAACAGAGACTGCAAAAATTGGCCTCCTGAAGCCGTTGGACACCTTCTCTCATCTGAAAGAAGCCTTTTGTTCTGCTCCTGTGCTTCGCCATCACTTTAGAGGTTAACGCATCCGAGATAGGAGCTGGAGCAGTCTTTACCCAAAGAGATTCTTTAACCTCCAAGTTGCACCCTGTAGCCTTTTTCTCCAAACGCTTTACTCCTGCTGAGAGGAATTACAATGTGGGTAATCGTGAACTCTTAGAAATTAAGATGGCCCTGACTGAATGGCGTCATTGACTAGAGGGTACCGCCAATCCTATTAAGATTCTCACTGACCACAAGAATCTGAAGTACCTAGAGTCTGCTCATCGACTCAATCCTCGAGAGGCCAGATGGGCCTTATTTTTTTCCTGTTTTAACTTTGTGGTCTCTTATCTTCCTGGGACCAAAAATAAAAAGGCTGACGCCCTCAGTCTACTGACTCTTCTGAAGCTCCTACTAAACACATCATACCCCCTTCCTTTGTGGTTGCTCAACTTAAAACCTCTCTACTTCAAAGACTGCAATGTGCCCAGTCTAGAAAGCCTCCTGAAGCCCCCACGGCTCCTGATATCTTCTTTCTACCTCTGAACCTATGCACCCCTGTGCTATCCTGGACATCCTGGTTAGACAAGAACTTTTAAGCTTCTTTCCCAACATGTATGGTGGTCTACCATGAAGTCTGATGCTCAGGATTATGTAAAAGCCTGCATGACTTGTGCTGCCAGTAAGACTCCCTGATCCTTGCCTCCTGGTTTACTCCAACCATTGTCCATTCCCAAACAACCTTTGACACACATAACAATGGATTTAATTGTAGACCTCCCTCCTTTATACAATCATACAGCCATCTGGGTTGTGATGGATCGATTCTCCAGACTTGATCCTTTTATACCCTTAAAGAAACTACCATATGCCCAAGAATTATCATCTCTTTTTCTGTTACATGTGGTATGACTTCATGGCATTCCCATGAATATTGTTTCCGACAGAGGTCCTCAATTCATCTCTACCTTTTGGAAAGCCTTTTGCAAATTGATTGGAACCACTGTTTCCTTGTCTTCTGACTACCATCCCCAGACTAATGGGCTGACAGAGAGAGGGAATCAAGATCTCAAAGCCTATCTCAGAGCTTTTGTTAATTCTCTTCATTCCAATTGGTCTGAATTGTTGCCCCTAGTTGAGCTGGCAAAGAACACTAATTGGCACTCTTCTCTACGATGTTCTCCATTTCAAGCTGCAGCAGGCTACCAACCTCGTGTCTTTCCTCTTTCCGCTCAGTACACAGGGGTTCCTGCTGCAGACCGACACGTTACTAACCTCACTACTCATTGGCAACGTATTCAACCTCAGTTACGATCAGCTGTCTCCAGATACAAGAGGATTGCTGATCATCATAGAGCTTCTGTTCGTGCCTTTTCAGTAGGTGAACGTGTTTGGATCTATACTCAACATATTTATCTATGTCAACCCAGTCACAAATTAGGGCCTAGGTTTATCGGCCCTTACAAGGTCCTTAAAAGACTGTCTCCTGTTGCTACAAAGTGGCCTTGCCCAGTACCCTGCCCATACACCCAGTCTTCCACATCTCACTACTCAAGCCCTGCATCAAGAACAGATATATACTCAGCTCCGATTACCTCCTCCTCCGCTATTGATTCATGGTGACCCTGAGTATGAGGTTGCTAAGATCCTGGACTCCAGATATAGGCACAGGCAACTACAATACCTCGTGCATTGGAAGGGTTACTCTGTGGCAGATCATTCCTGGGTTCCTGCCCGTGACGTGCATGCTCCATCTTTGGTCTCCAGATTACATGCTGCTCATCCTTTGAAGCCGACTCTGGTCCCCAGAGGGAACCCTTGAGCTGGAGGGGCTACTGTATGTCACGCTGCTTCCTTCGCCGCCCTGGCTGTTGCCAGGGATGCGGCGGTTGCTACTCTGGCTGTTGCCAGGGATGCCGTGCCTATGTAAGTACCTGCAGTGTTTACATACACTGCCCAAGTATAAGTGTTGCTTCATGTGCTCCTGGGTGCTGTGTTACTGTATGCTGGATTGCTATTCTGTTATTGAACTCTGCCTGTCTGACCACTCTGCTTGCTTAACCCCTGAATTGCTGGATTGCCATACTGATATTTAACTCTGCCTGTCTGACCACTCTGCTTGCTTAACTCCTAAACTGCTGGATTGCCATACTGATATTGAACTCTGCCTGTCAGACCACTCTGCTTGCTTAACCCCTGATTTACTGGATTGCTATATTGTTGCCGAACTCTGCCTGTCTGACTATTCTATTGGTTTATCCCTGAACTGTTACACTGCTTGATTTCCTTTGATGCTGATACCCGCCTGTTCCTGCACTTTCTATTGGTTCCCCTCTGAACTGCTTTACTGCTGGATTGCCTTCCTGTTGCCGGGCTCAGCCTGTTTTGACCATTCTCTGTCTTCTTCTTATTGCCCTGAATGACTACCCTGTCTATCGTGAGTACTGCTTACCTCATTTCACTAACTAACTCTGCTCTGGGATATTTCCTATCATTCCACTTGATGCCGGGATAAGAAGACTACTAGCCAAGTTTGGTTTGATAGAGAGATATCCCAAGAGCATTACACATACAACACACACCACACACACACATGCCACACACACTTTCATAAAACACACACACCACACTCTCTCATACAACACACACACATGCCACACACACCACACACTCTCATACAACACACACACCACACACACTCTCATACAACACACACACACACCACACAAACTCTCATACAACACACACCACACACACACCACACAAACTCTCATACAACACACACCACACACACTACACACACATTTTCATACAACACACACCACATACACTCTCATACAACACACGACTCTCATACAACACACAACACTTACTCACATACAATGCAACACGCACACCACACACACTCTCATATAACACACACACTCTCATACAACACACAACACTTACTCACATACAATGCAACATGCACACCACACACACTCTCATATAACACACACACACCACACACTCTCATATAACACACACCACACACACTCTCATATAACACACACCACACACACACTCATATAAAACACACTCTCCTACTACACACACACATACAAACACACTCTCCTACAACACACAAAACACACTCTTATATAACACACACAACACACTCTCATATAACACACACACAACACACACTCTCCTACAACACACTCTCATATAACACACATACCACACACACTCTCCTACAACACACACACACTCTCATATAAGACACACACACACAACACACTCTCATATAACACACACACACTCTCTCATATAACACACACGCACAACACACACTCTCCTACAACACACACACACAAGTCGTGACCCAGTAAACATGGTGTTGCGAATGCGACCAAGTAATGGGTCCTGACCCGTGGTTTGAAGAACCCTGATCTAGCCCATAGTTTCTGAACTAATTTTACCATGGTGTGATTTAAAGGGTTATTGTACTCAGGCAAGATGATAAGAGTTATTTGTACTCAAAGTTGATGCAGGACCACCCTTTCAAATGAACTGGTCTCTCTATGTCTTTGCTGCATCCTGTTTACATAGCCTTTCTATTATTTCCAGGCATACTCAGCTGTTTTAAATAAGAAAATAAAGGTAAAGGTAATATTTGTAAGCAATTACACTCTAACAGGTAAAACAGATTGCTTGGAAACATTAAAAGAAAAAAACATTTTACAGTACAAAGTCCCTTTAAGTAAATATAATTTACTTCTCTAGCAAACAGAATATCAAGCTGGAAATAGACTGATCAGTCAGATTTTATACGTATATTCCCTGTGATATTTGAGGGCAACATTTTTAAATGTGTAGAAATCTACATAATACTTAAAGGGACAGTAAACACCTTGAGATTTTTATATAAAATGTTTAGTTGAGTAACGAAAAAACTTTGCAATATATTTTTACTGTTTGTTTTGCCCCCGTTTCATGTAATTTAGCTCTGAAAATCAAGCAATTTCTAATGAACATCTCCCTGCTGACTTCTCAAGGCAAACACTGTTATATATTGGTGCCTAAATAAAGGCACTTTATAATAACTTTATGACAGTGACTAACCTTGTTGTCTGCAGACTAAAGCCCAGATTGGTTCCTACAAATAAGGCAAATGGTGGGCTACCGAAGAATAATTGCAGACAAAATTGTGTTAGTTTGTTTTGAAAACATTACGACTTGGCTGATCTGTTATTCTATAGCAACACATCAGAAATCTTTTGTAATTACAATGTGTTTACTGTCCCTTTAAGTAGTGATGGAAAATAAGATATATCTCTAATAAAACCTTAAAGATCATTGATTACATTATTGCAGGGATATAGTGAATACATGCTAATTCTAATAAAGCAATTAAAGGGACACAGAAGTCATTTAAAATACACAGCATTGCTTATTTGTAAAATGTTTCTGCTAAACAGTGATCACAGTTAGAATATCTGCATGCCATAGGCTATGTGCATATGCATCTGTACCCTGTGTCTGCTCCTATTTTTTGCAATACCTGGTTCTCTGAGAATGCAAACAAAAGGCATATACAGTATATGCAGCCACCAATCAGTAGCTGGCTCCTAGTAGCAGTGTGGCGGCTGAGCCTACCGTCTGTTTTTCAAAAAAAGGACACCAAGAGAATAAAGCAAATTAGATCATAGAAGTAAATTGCATGCTCTATCTGAAATGTGAAAGTTTAATGCTGATTTTACTTTCCCTTTAAAATTACAGAAAACCCTAACATTTTCTTTCAAGACTTGTATAGAACAAACAATTTTAAAAAACTTTCCAATTTACTTCTATTATCAGATTTGCTTCATTAACTTGTTATCCTTTGCTGAAGGAGCAGCTTTGCACTACTGACCGCTAGCTGAACACATCTAGTAAGCCAATCACAAGAGACAAATGAATGCACCAATCAGCAGCTAGCTCCCACTATTGTAGGATATGTGAGTTTTATTTTTCAACAAGGGATACCCAGAGAACAAAACACATTTGAAAATAGAAGTGAATTTAAAAGTGTCTTAAAATTACATGCTCTATCTGAATCATGCAAGTTAGTTTCGAATATTGTTGCCAGTACTTAATGCAATGATACAAATGTATCTATTTTATTTGTTTTTGTAATCTATTATTACAGGGTTTTTTTATTAAACACAGTACTAGTACACACAAAGGTTTGCATGTGTTTGTATCTAGAAATAAAAGGGTTAATAACCTCTGTTAAGTGCTGACACGGCCATCAGGAAGCGACCAATAAGCTCTCTCTATCTCAATCTATTCTAGAGGAAGCCTAAGTGTTAGAAATCCCCTGTAACTGCAATCAGTGGATCAGTAACTCAGACATTCAAATTAATTTATTGTGATCCCAGGGCGGGAAGCTAATCTGCCCCAAAGAGGCTATAGTAAGGCAAACTATGTACAGCAGTGGAGCCCATACGGCATATTAATAACCTTGCAGTGCTTAGAACCTAATAACTAAACATCTGTTAATTTAATGCTGCAACAGCTGCTGCTTTCAACAGAACACGCTTCTAATATGAAACACAGAGCAGCTGATTTTCTCATATTATAACTGCAAAGCTTTACTGGGAAAGGGACAGACTGCAGTACTGGGAAAGGGACAGACTACAGTACTGGAGTGTAATCATTTGCTGGACAATGGTTTTGTGCAATCATTCAAGGGACATAAATCCCAAAACAATTATTGCATGGTTCAGATAAAACAAACAATTTTAAACAACTTTCCAATATACTTCTGTTATCTATTATTATTATTATTATTCTTTATTTATAAAGCGCCAACAGATTCCGCAGCGCTGCCCATGGGTACAAGGATAACAGTACAGTGGAGAAACAATACGATAAGACACAAAATTTTACAGACAAATACAGGGGGAATTGAGGGCCCTGTTCCCGTGGGAACTTACAATCTAGATGGGTAGGAGGATTGGAAACAGGAGGTGGGGACTGCAGAGGTGAGAATGATATTAGTGAGGAGATAGAGGGCAACTGTTAGTTAATTGGTTAGTTTGTTAATAAGTCGGTTGATAAGCTTCCCTGAACAGAAAGGTCTTTAGGGAACGTTTAAAGGAGAGGTTAGGGGCAAGTCTGACATCTCGAGGAAGTGCGTTCCAGAGGGTTGGTGCCGCACGAGAGAAGTCCTGTAGTCTAGAATGAGAGGAGGTGATGGTAGAGGATGCAAGAAGCAGGTCGTTGTTGGATCTTAGGGGACGGGCAGGAGTATATTTGTTGATGAGTGAGGACAGGTAGGGTGGGGCAGCATTGGTGAGGGCTTTGTAGGTCAGGGTGAGAATTTTGAATTTAACTCTGTTGTGAATGGGGAGCCAGTGAAGGGACTCACAGAGAGGCGCAGTAGAAACAGAGCGTCGAGAGAGGTGGATTAGTCTGGCAGATGCATTTAGGACGGATTGGAGGGGAGAGAGGCGGGAGAGAGGGAGGCCAGTTAGTAAGTTGTTACAGTAGTCAAGTCGGGAAATTACCAGGGAGTGGATGAGCTGTTTGGTAGTTTCAGCACTCAGAAACGGGCGAATTTTGGAGATATTGCGTAGGTGGTTGCGGCAGGATGAAGAGAGCAGTTGGATGTGGGGAATGAAGGACAGATTTGAGTCAAGCGTGACTCCGAGGCAGCGGACTTGGGGTGATGGGGAGATAGTGGTGCCGCCAACAGTGATAGAAAAATTAGAGACTGGAGTGGAGCTAGAGGGGGGAATTAGAAGCAGTTTCGGTCTTGGACATATTTATTTTTAGGTGGTGAGAGGCCATCCAGGAGGAAATGCCAGATAAGCAGTCGCTGATGTTAGAGTTGACAGAAGGAGAGAGTGCAGGGGTGGAAAGGTAGATCTGGGTATCATCAGCATAGAGGTGATAGCTGAAGTCATAGCTGTTGACAAGTTTACCCAGTGAAGAAGTGTAAATAGAGAAGAGTAGAGGACCCAGGACAGAGCCTTGAGGTACTCCAACAGACAGGGGCAATAGAGAGGAGGAGTCACCAGCAAAAGAGACTGAGAAGGATCTGTTAGAGAGATAAGAGTGAATCCAGGAGAGGGCAGTGTCACAGAGACCAAGAGAACTGAGAGACTGTAGGAGAAGGGGATGGTCAACAGTGTCAAAGGCAGCATATAGGTCAAGTAAGATGAGTATAGAGTAGTAGCCTTTGTTTTTAGCAGAAAGGAGATTGTTAGTAACCTTGGTGAGGGCAGTTTCAGTTGAGTGTTGGGGACGGAAGCCAGATTGCAGGGGGTCAAGCAATGAGTTAGAGGACAGGAAGTGGGTTAGGCGATTGAAAACTAGTTTTTCAAGGAGTTTTGAAGCTAGTGGGAGCAGTGATATGGGGCGGTAGTTTGCAGGGGAGTTAGGCTCGAGGGAGGTTTTTTTGAGGATGGGGGTGACCTTCGCATGTTTGAAGGAGGCAGGGAATGAGCCGGTAGAAAGGGATAGGTTAAATATGTGAGTAAGAGCCGGAGTGAGTGTGGTAGACAGAGGAGGGATTAGATGTGAAGGAATAGGGTCAAGTGGGCAGGTAGTGAGGTGTGAGGAAGACAAACGGGAAGCCACTTCACTCTCAGTGGTTGGGAGGAGGGTGCAGAGAGTGGCAGAGGGGGTGACTGGGAGCGGAGTTGGGAGATTGTAGGTTTGTGTTGGGATGTTTCCTCGGATTGCAAGTGTTTTATTGAGAAAATAGTCAGCGAGGTCTTGAGCACTGAATGCAGATGAGGGGGGTGGTGCAGGTGGGTAGAGGAGAGAGTTGAAAATAGAGAAGAGTCTTTTAGGGTTTGAGGAGTGAGTGGATATAAGAGAGGAGAAGTAGGTTTGCTTAGCTAAGCGAAGGGCAGAGGTTTAAGAGTAGAAAATTAACTTATAGTGCATGAAATCATGTTCAGAGCGGGATTTCCTCCAGGCACACTCAGCAGTGCGGGAGCATTTTTGTAGGAGCATTTTTTCTCTCTTCATTTTCCTGTTATCCTTTTTTGAAAAAGCAGCGATGTAAGCTCAGGAGTGTGCACGTGTCTGCAGCACTATATGTCACCAGCTTTGCAACAATCTTATACATTAGCAAGAGCTCTAGATGGCAGCACTATTTCCTGTCATGTAGTACTAATGTTATACATTAGCAGGAGCACTAGATGGCAGCACTATTTCATGTCATGTAGTACTAATGTTATACATTAGCAAGAGCGCTAGATGGCAGCACTATTTCCTGTCATGTAATACTAATGTTATACATAAGCAAGAGCACTAGATGGCAGCACTATTTCCTGTCATGTAGTACTAATGTTATACATAAGCAAGAGCACTAGATCGCAGTACTATTTCCTGTCATGTAGTACTAATGTTATACATAAGCAAGAGCACTAGAATGCAGCACTATTTCATGTAGTACTAATGTTATACATTAGCAAGAGCACTAGATGGCAGCACTATTTACTGTCATGTAGTACTAATGTTATACATAAGCAAGAGTCCTAGATGGCAGCACTCTTTCCTGTCATGTAGAACTAATGTTATACATAAGCAAGAGCACTAGATGGCAGCACTATTTCCTGTCATGTAGTACTAATGTTATACATAAGCAAGAATACTAGATGGCAGCACTATTTCCTGTCATGTAGTACTAATGTTATACATAAGCAAGAGTACTAGATGGCAGCACTATTTCCTGTCGTACTAATGTTATACGTAAGCAAGAGCACTAGATGGTAGCACTATTTCCTGTCATGTAGGGCTTCAGGCATGTGCACGTTGCCTATCTAGATATCTCTTCAACAAACAATAACATGAGAATTAAGCAAATTTGATAATAGAAGTAAATTGGAAACTTTTAAAAATTGTATTCTCTATCTGAATCATGAAAGAAAATGTTTGTGTTTCATGTCCCTTTAACCCCTTCACCCAAAAGGACGTATATATACGTCTTGCAGTACCTTTCCTACCGTACCGCAAGATGTATATATACGCCTTTGCTTCAGGAAGCTCCAGCACTCTGTTAAGTTACAACCGAGAGCTGGAGTTCCTGAAGTTCCAGGCATCTGACGCATATGGAGCCTGAGATTGATTGGTGCTCTGCCTCCATATCAGGTTAGATGCCTGATCGTTACAGACGGTGACACTGTGTGTGTCACCGTCTGTAACGACCTTCTGCTGGTGCCGGCCGGAGGTGTGAGTGGGAGGTGGGTGGTGGGTGTTTGTCCCAGCAGGGGAGGCGGGAGGGAGTGGGAGGAAGTGGGAGGGCCCAACGCTAAAGAAAAAAAAAAAGGGGACAGGGAGGGATGGGGCAGCTACACTACAGAAAATGGCATCTGGGGGTGTGGGGGACCCTAACTAAAGATTGCAGATGGGGGTGGTGGGGGACACTATGCTACAGAATATATGTACAAAAATGATTTAAAACTTTAATATAATTTAAAAATAAAAAGGCA